>NC_142111.1:25035000-25335000 GCF_056152115.1 Neolamprologus brichardi | reverse complement strand
GTATTTTTTTTCATGTATCTCTTGTTTGCCCCTTATATCATTTGAAAGTTATATAGATTTTTTTTCTTTGCTCAAAGGTAGTTTTTAAAAAGGAATTACTTTAAAAACTACAAGATTTCTTGCATATGTGCGCGGTGTAAAGCGGCCGGGGGCTACACGATGCCCAGATGAGTTCCGCCTTTTTAACTCCGAGAACACAAAAAGTGATTATTAGCAAATATTTTTGTTATTTTTACAAATTGAGATTAGCAGATCGTGAGAAGATGTGCGATCGTGATCTCCACCCAGCCCCACAGCGAATCAGCTGTTAGCAGATTTCTTCGCATTCCAGCTGTGTTTATTCTTACCAGCGGTTTGGTTTATATCAGCGTCCTGCAGCTGTTCAACATCTGGAGGTTTAATGTCCGGCTTTTCTTCAAACTGCAGACTCTCAGCTCTGTTATGATCAAGATAATCCACTTCATTCATGGTGTCGGCTCCTCTTTAAAATAAACTGCAGGCTTGTGTGACACGAACCAGGCCTGTGCAGAATCGATCACCGCCGATCACAGTGAAACACGCGCTGGTTACATTTGTCTGTCTCACTTTGATCCATGAACGTGTTCAAGTACTCAAAGGGGGATCGCGCTCTTCTGAATTATTTTGGAAACGAATCATTGACGTCTCCTGTGTTTTGAACAGGCATCTGCACGGACAGCTTCCCTCTTCATTCCACACAGCATCCCCACCGGCTTTTATTCGCGCTGCATTCACGCAGTTTACCCACGTTGTCATCCACTCACCTCGAAAACCATGAAACCTTTAAAACACAAGAGCACACGAACTAATTCAGACTATTAAAAAATAAAACGGACCAGGGTTTACATGTGCGTTTTATCACGATGGTTTACTGGCCTCTAACGGCCGATCTCAAGAAGTGCATCACAACATAAGGAGACGCACTGACACTTCCGGTGGGTACGTTCAAAATACAAGTTAAAGTATTAACCAGCATTAAGAGTTTAAGTTTGTAAAAGAAGATAACATACTTAGGGGATTGTCTTTTTTGTGTGTATAAAAAATTTGCTGATACACAAAATAATGTTACAACACATCATTCTTATCTTGTAAAATAAAACCAAATGTTATGATTTCTCTAGAGAGGGAAACAGAGATTGATTAAATATTTGGTTTTATATTTGCAATCTGTTTTTATTTATATAAACAAAAAAAACACAACTAGGACAAAATTTTCTCATGTTCAGTATCAACCGTTTCTTCCTCATTTCCTTTTTTCTTCCACCCATTTATGTCTCTCTGCTTCATAGAAGGGAGACTCCTCAAATTCCTCCAGGCCATCTCCTTGGCCATGCCGTTATCTCTGTATAGAGAGTACACTTTTGAAGGGCAGTAGATGTATTTCCCTGCCACTTCAGGGAAGCCCATATGAATGTGTGGGCTATTTGGTCCCTGTTTCAGGTCCATGTGGCAGAATCTGCAGAGGCGGCCTGTTTGTTGGGATTCTGGCCTTTTCCTCTTTTTCTCCATCCTTTCCTCCACCCTCTTCTTGGTAGCATCCAGTTCCCTTTGTCTGAACAAAAGGGTATTTTAGGGTTATCATTCCCTTAGCAGTTTAACTTTGATGCACCTTCGGTGAACAATATAAATACTATAGTGGATGGAGGCTCCAACTGTCTCATATTGGGACTCGGGCTAACTACAGGCAAGGCTACTCTTTGTCTGCCTTTTTTCCTCAGGCTGCTGCTGCTGTTGGTTCTCTAAGATGCCTTCCATAATCTTCTCTATTGAGTCTTGTGTGAGAGATGTAGACAGGGAAGGAGGAGGTGGGTTAAAGACAGCTGGCTCCGTGGAAGACTACAGGAACATTAGTTGTGTCACTCCCTTCTGTTGAAGAGTGCCACAGTTGCTGAATCTACAGAAGTTGTTTCTGGGCTTGTGTTCAAAGAAGAACTGATGTTTAGAGGTTTACCTAAGCGCCTCACATAACAGGATATGTACAGTTTGAATGTGGGGTGCAGCTGTCGGGATCTGTAGCAGAAACATGGACCATGTTTGCATAATCTTGATCCACAAGCTTCAGGATGTCCTTCTTCGTCGTCTATTGTCTCTTTCATGAGACAGCGTGAAAAAGGACACTTTTCACGCTGGGTGTCTCGGTAGGGTGACCATATTTTGATTTCCAAAAAAGGGGACACTTAGCTCAGTCGTGAAGAACTTTATTAGTAAAGAGAAATATTACACCTTTCTCTTTACTTGTCATTATCTTGTCTCTTCTTTCAGAAATCAGGAAAGTTTAAGAGAAAAACAGTAGGTAGTTCAAGGAGAACAGATTATGTTACCTGTAACCAGACATGGGCAGTAAAATGTTACAAGTAATGCTTTACTGCAATCCAATTAGTTTTCTCAAGTAACGCGTAATATAAGGGATTACTATTGCAAAAAAAGTAATTATATTGCTGTTACTTTCCTGTAAGCACGCTGCATTACTGTCGTGATTTTATTTGTGAGAGTGTCTCATGACAATGACGTAAGCGACGTCCGTGGCAGCAACAAATGTGTGTAGTTTAACAATGGATAATATGGAGTGATGGAGAGAGTATAACCATGCAGCGTTTAAAGTGTGGACGCACTGACATTACTTTAAGTTTTAATCCATAAAAAGTGACAAAAGCATTAGTGTCCGCTGTACACTCTGCATGGGAAGAAAACTTCTTTTTACAGCAAAAATTAAACTTCAAATCCGAGCAAGCACCGAGCACGCTGCCACGGAAATGTGAAATTCACAGAGAAACCTCCCACTGACATGACCACTTTTAAATAGCTTGCGACTGAATGTTTGGACTTAGAATAAATCAGGAAGATGTTAGAGTGAAAACATAATTATAAAAATGTGAGTTTGAATTATTAATAATTAATTTGAGTGTAACAGTGGGTGCAGAGAACTGTGCTAGAAAGATTTGTTTGAGAACGGTAAAATCATCTAGAATTAATTTGCTTTTTTCATTTTCATTAGGAATTTTTTTAAATTATGAAGATTAAATTAAATTCAAACTTTTGTAAAAACCAAAACACACAAATCTAACACACTCCAAATACTCAATCTGTGGAAGTTAAATTAATTAACATGCAAATTTCCAATCCTTTATCACAGGTTACTCTGACTGTTTGTTTTGTCACCTTACTTTGAAAGTCCACACCGGAAGTTTTGTACGTTCACGCTGTAGTTTCTCTGTCTGACCACTGGAGGGCAGTGGAAACTGGTGGATCTCTTTATTTTAAACCGTGTTTAAGATTATTCGGCTCTACCCTCGAAACAGCCGTGATTTTAAAGTATTTTCATGTTAAATAACTGCAGGTCTGTCATAAGTTTACTCTAAATGGGAGCTTTAACCAAATGTCATAGCAGGAGTATGTGTCCCTGCCGGGACACCGTCCTTCCTGGTGTGGGTGTGGACACAGATGACTACACAAATAATGGAGGAGAATCTTCACAAGTCTGTCTCTTGAATTTAGTTTTACATTTAAGTAGTTTGCCCTCCTTTTTTTGCTTTTTGGTTGAGACTTTTAGCTGGCATGCTGTGCCAGGATGGGAAATCTTTTTGGAAAAAAGAAACAAACCCGAGTGACGGAACAAGACAAAGCGATTTTGGTAAGTGTCACACAGCTAGCTGAAGTGTTAGCCTGGAATTCTGTGCTGTAAAACAGAGCTAGCTCCTGTGTGCTAATTTAACAACTTCGGTTATCGAGTAGCCCACAGCAATATTTTATAAAGCAAAACCTCTAAATGTTATCATTATTCAGGGTCTACTCTTCTGTCTTAATGTACTTAACCGCTTAATCCTCCTCGACTCGCTCTTTAAAGTGTCCTTTAAGCAAACACTGTAAGTCATTCAAATTCTAACACTGTAGTGTATTTATTTTTCTATGCCGGTATTACCGGAGGACCTTAACGTAAGCGCAGCCAGTAATAATCAGATTATAGCTGCTGCAGTTTGTGCAGACTGCTACTATTTCTAAACCTGGATCAACAAGAAGTTGGTATGGGTGAATTAGTTTGAAGCGTATCTGAGTGCAGTGCAGGTGTTTGGTTTGTTCACGTCTCTATTTCCTCATTTCAGCAACTCAAACAGCAAAGAGATAAGCTCAGGCAGTATCAAAAGAAGATCAATGTGCAGCTGGAGAAGGAGAGGCTTCTGGCCAAACAGCTGCTGAAGGATGGCAAAAAAGAGTGAGTACAGTATAATCAATGAAACCATAGTAGTGATTGAAAGGAGGCTTAAATGTTCTCAACACAAAATATATAAATACTGCTCAATAGGGAGCTTAATACTCAGGACAGAAAGGACAGCTTCCCTGCAACTGTTCTTGCAGCTGACTTCCCAGAGTTCATTAATATAAAATTAAAATTAAGAAAAATAAAGTTTTGAAATCTGCAATTCTGAAATGTTGTTCTAATTGATGTCTCTAAAGCTGGAGAAGGCTATGTCAGAAACTCTAAAATGCATTGTTTGGGTAGCTAGGGCTGCCTTATTTCAGGCAGAATCCTTAAAAAATAATAAATAGCGAAAAACACAAATCAAGCTGACGTCTTCAGTTGTTTTGCTTGTCTGAGCAGCTGTGAAGAATCCAAAATATTTCCTTTCACAGAGGGCTGAACTAGATGAGAATCACCTTCTCTCCAAACTTCTTTATCAACCTTCCTTTTGTTTTCTCTGGGTTATCTACTGCAGCTGACTGTGAGCACAGTGTTGGTACATGTGCTCAGGGTGCTTGGACAGAGAATCAGAAACTAAACGTAAATCCAAAGCCAGTGTGGCAAGAAAGCAAATGGGATGGGAGATGGGAAAGAAGAGAGGTTTTTTTTACTGTTGCAAAAAGAATTTGGGAAGATGAGACATTTTGTGCAGCGCTCTTTTTTTTTTTTTTGATTGTCAATCATCTCTTACATCTCTTACATTTCTCCCTCCTTACTACAAGCGTTAACGTGTTTATTTGAACAGGAAAGCTCTTCTCTTACTGAAGAAGAAACGCTATCAAGATCAACTCTTGGACAAGACAGAGAACCAGATAAGCAACCTGGAGCGCATGGTGAGCGATCAGCGAACTGCACTGACACTCAGCAGCGTTTAGGTGGCGCTCACAGCTCCTCCCTGTGCTCCTCGTTTCAGGTTCAAGACCTGGAATTCGCCCAGATCGAAAGGAAAGTCATCGATGGATTGAAAGTGGGAAATGAATGCCTGAAGAAAATGCATGAGGTAGGTGACGACATGTGGCCTGCAGATGCTTTTAACATTCATCACCTGTTATTCATGAGCTGTTATCAACTCTTTTTCACTGCAGGTGATGTCTATTGAAGAAGTAGAACGGATTATGGATGAAACTCAAGATGCCATTGAGTACCAAAGGGTAGGTCCTTTCAGCTGGTAATCAGGCTCATTTATTATTTTAGCCTCTTTTACTTCATAGATATGGAGAGAGTGAAAATTTGAAAGGATTTCTCAAATCTCTGTAGATTAAATTTCACAGATGTAAAATTGGTTTGTATCCACAGTCATTTGACTTTTTAAAAACTTGTCGTCTCTCTGCAGCAAATTGACGACATGCTGGCCGGCTCCTTATCTCAGGAGGATGAAGATGCTGTGCTGGCTGAACTGGAGGCAATAACTCAGGTTAGTTTAATCAGCTTTAAAAGAAAGAAAGAAAAAAGATTAGATCGCACTTTTAGCAAGCAGCACCCTGCTCTTCATTCTGAGTTCTGACCTGTCGGATTTTGAACTTTCTCTCAGGGAGATGTCGAGCTTCCCGAGGTCCCTTCAGACAAACTGCCAGAAGTTCTAGAGGCCGCGGAGGAGCAACCAGGTTTGTTGTCTCATGTTTTTCCCATCCCAGGTTCACACTGCTGCACATTCCTGTTCAAAAAGCAAAAGCAAAACCGACTAAAGTTCCAACCAGAAGTCTTTCATTATCCATTGATAACTCTGTTTTCACATCCTTCTCCTCAGGTTAAGAGTCTTGGTTTTATCCTTGACAGAACTCTTTCCTTCACAGCACATATTAATAATATCACTCAGTCTTCTTCTTCTTTTAATCTTCATATTAACCGCCTTCATCCTTCACTCACTTCAAACAGCACCGTCATACTTGTCATATTTCGTTTAGATTACTGTAATTCTCTTCTCTGTGGTCTATCTCAGAAATCTCTCCACAAACTGCAGTTAGTTCAAAATATAGCTGCTCATATTATATCCAGAATTAGATCCACTGAACATATAACAGCTGTTCTGAAACAGCTCCGTTGGGTTCCCATTCACCTCCGTGTAAATTTGAAGATCGCACTTTATAACCTCGCGCCTCCATATTTATCTGATCATACATTTTATTTTGTTGTACTAATGTAAGGTGGCCTTGACAGTCTTTAAAGGCACCTATTAATAAAATATGTTATTATTATTATTATTATTATTATTATTACTAATGACTTTTAGAATATGTGCATGACACTTCATAGAAAAATCCAGCAGCCATCCTCCCATTGTGTTTCATATCGCAGAGGCTGTGCTGAAACCTCAGAAATATTATCTTCTGTCCACGACTGTAAACACGTCACCACCAGAAAGTAATTTTAGAGGAGTCAGTAAACAGAATGCTTTTATTAAAAGGCTGTGCTGAGTCACCGTGGGCCCCGGTGACCTTATCACTCTGTTTAAAACGAAAACATGCAGTGTGATGAAGCTTAAATCTCGCTGCTGTCTCACGTCTTTAATGAGGTGTCTTCTTGTCATGTTGGCGCTTTATTAGATGCTTAAATGCAAAGCAGAAGAGAAATCGAGGTTATTACACCTATTAGCATCACGTTTTTATTCAAATAAATGGCAAAAACCTGCCCTGCAGCTGTTTGCAGACTTTTGTGTCGATCGTTGTTCTTTCGCTGCTGAATCAAAACGTCTGGAAAGATTCCCGTCTCTTTGTCGTCTTTGTGGTCTTTGACTCTCAGTTAATGGTGAGGAATGGTAGAGGCACACCTGATAGGAAGTAAAAGGCTGTCAATTGTTGAAGCTTAATCACTCTGGGGACGGTTAAAATGTGTGTGTAACATGCATATAAGCGTGAAAACTACATACATGCACTTTCTATACACATAAAAGGTAAAAGTACTCTTTATTTGAAGTAAATGTTTTAATCAATCCGAGTATATATGTGAAGAATCTTGGTAGTTCATAGGCAGAGTTTCTTCAAGATTACATACTCTATGGTCACTGTAGCACGATTAGTACTCAGTAGATACTTTATACATGTGCATGTATAATCTGTATTAGGCCTGGGCAGTGACACCCAACATCTGGTCGCTACAGAGCAGTTTGTAATTCTTTAAATGGTTGACAAGAGGCCTTAAGGGGTTTTTGGGGCAGCACCGTGTGCTTCTTTGCATCCAGTTTCACTCTGCTGACGGCAAATGTCCAGCAAATCCTCGTCAACCATTCAAAAAATACTAATTTTTCCTTAGCAACCACTTGTTGCCATATATTCAATGACCCGTCTCTAGGCCCCTGTGGCTGAAACCTCAGTTTTGTTTCTGTGTTGTTGGATCTGTGATCTCACAGCAGGTCCAGGTTGTGTGTTTTATGTTATTGGACAAGATGAAGGTGATGTTGTGTCTGCTGTCAGGTCAGGCTTCAAGAAAAATGAACTTGGGTTTTATTTTTGCATAAAAATGAGTTCACTGCAGTGAGATCAAATAAGACAATACAGAATAAAACAATTTTGGTGAGTAAAGTTCAATAAAATAAACTAGTCTGAGCAGAGGAAAAAGCTTGGAGCATAAAATAATACATTGGTTAACCAAACTTGAAAACCTTCAGGATGATAACTGGTGTACACAGTATGCAAACAATAGCAAGCACTAAAGCATACTAAAATAATAATAATGGATTGGATTTATATAGCGCTTTTCAAGGCACCCAAAGCGCTTTACAATGCCACTATTCATTCACTCTCACATTCACTCACTGGTGGAGGCAGCTACAGTTGTAGCCACAGCTGCCCTGGGGCAGACTGACAGAAGCCAGGCTGCCATATCGCGCCATCGGCCCCTCTGGCCAAATGCTGTAAAATGCTGTAACATTACCTATAAAGATTTAGCATGTCACGACTCTACGGCTCCTCATCCTGCTTCTTTCTCTGTGTTTGTTTCAGAGCGGGAGCGTCCCAAGAAGAAACCGCAGCGAGAGGCGCTCGCTTTGTAGGAGCACCACTGAGGATCTTCAGCCGACAGCAGCTGGCTGCTCAAAGACCCAAAGACAGCAGCCAGTCTCAGATAACCGGGCCTCCTCCACCCCATCCAGCGGCGGTTTCTCCTCATGGGCTGCAGGTTCACACGTGAAGCGAGTCAGGACCGGTTCACCGCAGTCACAAATGCTGATTGAACCACGAAGACCTGTGAGATCAGATTATCGTGCCTAACCTTTGTGTGATTAGTGTTTACCATCAGTCATTTGACATACAGTGACCTAAAGCCATGTATATATGTCATTTTAATTCCTCCCTCAAAATGTCTTCACCTGATGGGTAATATTTTTAAAGAGCCAGTTCACCCAAATTACAGAAACACACATTTACCTCAGTGCATCAGGTCTGTGTTGCCATGCTTTCTCAGATTGTGGTGATTTTCTTTTTAGTTTTTAGTTTTTTTGCTTTACAGCTGCAGTAAGTCCAGCTGAGATTAAATTGCTTTTTTCCTGCTATAGAACACATACATCTGTTCTGTCGTTTGTCCTGTGAGGGAGGGGTAAAAATGCAGAAGAGACGTCATGATGGTGCTGTGATCTGACGATCCGATCCACCTTCCTGTCATCCTGTTGGCCCTCTGTGTGCTCACCAGTAACTGATACCTGTACAGCAAGTTGGAGTAAATGGAGTTAGCCCTATCTACCCAGACTTTGTGACCCAAACACAGAACAAAATGATGGAGGAGTTAATTTCCAACTTTCACCATGAACAGAGCCTCCTTCACATATGGCGATAAATTATTTACCCTAACATTTGCCTGGCTCTTTACTTTCTTTGATATACGTCGTTCTACTAATGCACTCAGCCTGTTTTTATCTGTGTAAAATCTCCCACTCAGCCTCCCTGCAACAAACACAAACACATCTGGTGAAACAAAAACTTGAGGAGCGCAAAAACAAGCATCTCGGCAAACATAGTTACATAGATGATGGATCAGTGATCGGTGAATGTAATAACAGAGAAACAAGCCTGGGAAGCTATTGCCAACAGCTCTGACCATCATTGGTCTCTGACAAGTTCACATAGACATTCTTCTTCCATGTATTAACTTATTTGTGGTTGCAAAAAGGGATGATTAGATCAAATTTCTGCTAGTTTTTAAAAATCTTTGCTTATAAAACATTTGCATTTAGCAACAGGATTGAGGGGTAAGTTGTTTTTCTTGTGATTTGAGTGAACTGATCCTTTAAAGCAGGTAGAACAGAAACATAACATTTTCTCTGTAAAGTCTTTGGTGTCTTTCTCTTACCGTAAAGGCCTTCTCTTCATCTGGCTTTGCTTTCTGAGTTACTCAACCCACCCTAAAGTACCCCCCAAAAACAAAACAAAACTATTTGCATCAGTTTCACAGAATATTCTCTCACTCTGACCCCTTTTCAAGCAGCTTAACTAATCTAATTCCTTTCTCCCCTTGTGGATTAGTTCAGTGTCATTGGAGAAAGGGCTAATCATATCGTCTGTGGGCTTACCTCTGACGCCCAGACAACAGCTGGTAATCTCTTCAAGGTAATAACTTGACAGAACCTGGGGCTTTACCCATCAAGTATGATCAAAACTAATTATTTCAGTGTGTGCGTATGATGCTTTCGATTTTTTTTACATATTCATGTTAAAGTGGTGCAAGAAGGGTGGCCTAGATCCAGAAGGCTTAAAGCTTGTGCATCTTTGAAGATCCAGCTAACTAATCTGTAAATCAGTTAATCTCACAGACAGAAACACTGATGACTAACACTGACAGTCTGCGATTCGCCAGTCCTGCTGCAAACTGCTTGTCTTAAAATGGCCTCAGATATTGTACCTCTATATATTCTTTTTACAATAAAAGTGTTTTTTTTATTGCCGTTCGTTATCTCACTGCCTGTAAATCACTGTTCAGATTGTTATTCAGTGAGTGACCACAAGGTGGCAGCAGATCACTCCGTTTTGAAGCTGCTGGGCTCCAGTTTTCTCTCTCCTCACTTCACAACTGACCAAGGCAGGTGGTCTCTACGTGTTGGAATAAATGGGAGTCCTTCTCCCCACTATCTCCAAATGCTTCTTATAAGGGATTCTTTGATCACTGAGCTTCTGTCTCTAATTTTGTAGGGTCCTTACATAAGGACCTTGAGATGACTGTTTTGAACTGGTGCTGTGTAAATAAAACTGAATTAGGTGCACAGTTTACTGTGGGGCTTCCCTCTCATATCCAGATGAAAGTTATCTTGTAGCTAAAATTTAATATTTTGGGCCGCCTTATTTTTCTAAATATATACCAATCAGGCATAGCATTGTGTTGGTCCCCCATTTGATCCCCAAACAGCCCTAAGGTGTGCTGGGGTCCAGCACATCCCAGAGATGCCCAGTTGGATTAACATCTGGGAAATACAGAGGTCAAGTCAACACCTCAAACTTTGTTGTGCTCCTCAAACCATTCCTGAACCAGTTTTTTTGTGGCAGGGTGGATTATCCATCAGGCCATCAGGGAATGCTGTTCCTCTGAAAGAAGCTACATGGTTTCCAACCATGCTTAGGTAGAAGCTACATGTCAAAGTAGCATCTCAAGGTTTCCCAGCAGAACATTGCCCAAAAGAATCACATTGCCTCCACCGACTTGTCTTCTTTCCATGGTGACGTGCTGGTGCCAGGATTTCCCCAGGTGAGCAACATCCATGTGATGTGAAAGAAGATGGAATTCACCAGACGAGGCCACCTTCCTGCACTGGTCTGTGGTCCAGTTCATGCTTGCGTGCACATGGTTAGTGCTTTTAACAGTGGACAGGGCTCAGCACAGGCAGCCGGACTGGTCTGCAGCTCTGCATCCCCACACACACCAAACTGATTCACTCTGTACTATGACACCTTTCGCACGATCTGATATCCTCGTGTTGGTGTTGTTCCCAGATCATCATACTAAAGGTTGTTCCAGGATCAACATTGCAAGTGACCAATCAGAATGTTGTGATGTCATACTTTTGCGACTTTGGGAAAAACCGGCGTAAAACAAAAAACTGTACTTAAGCTGCGAGAAACCGCCTTTGTCCGCCGATCAACGGACCCTGACCCTTTAATAAACGCTAAGCAGAATTGATATTGTCCTTGCAACATTGGAATTTCATAAATGCACGAATGGGTTGGTGCGCAAAAGAATAACGTCACAATAATGTGATTGGTCACTTGCAATGTTGAACCTGGAACAACATTTTCATGATGATCTGGGAACAACACCAACACGACGATATCAGATCATCCGACACTTTTCTGTCAGAACCAGCATGAAGTTTTTCAGGAATTTGAGTAGATCCATTTGTTGGATTGGACCACATGGGCCAGCCTTCATTCCCCGTGTGCCTTCTGTTCCTTCCTTGGACCACTGTTGATAGAGGAACACTCTACTGGAGATGCCCTGACCCTGAGTGTTAACTTGCTCCATTATATAACCCCTCCCTCCATGGATATCCATCAGTGAATATGATAGTTATTCACTTCACCTGTCAGCGGTCATCATTTTACGTCTGATCGGTGTATGTTTAACCTATTTCCCACATCACACAAGGGGAAATGGGTCAATGATGGCATACAAAGAAATTTGTTTCCTGCTTTGGTGTGGAGGAGCTTGAATGTCCTGCACAGATCACTTTAACGATTAAATGACAGTAATGCTTTTGTGTCCATCTGGAATGAAAAAGGCTCCGCTGACAGTGAAAAATTGAGGGTTGTAATCCAATCATTTGCATACCCGCATTGTTTTAGCCTTATGTCAATTTATTTAATTTAAATGTGAAGATATTGAAAACGTTAATAGCACAGTGTGGTGCTAATGGGGGTACAGAGGTGTGTGCATGATTTATCTTTAAAGTAACGATTGGCATTTCATCAGTGCTATAAAAGAAGGGGAGACTGTTGACGAGCCCTCACAATCCTCTTTAATTTCATCAGAGTAGGAGGCACAAGTTTAATGATCTGTGTTATTATAAATCTCAATGATTGGTCTGTTTTATGGTTTGCAAACTGATTTGTCATATTTTTGAATTAATATTAAAGATTAAAGACCTTTAAACTCTTAATATTAAAAAAACAAACAAAAAAACATAATGAATCTGTTACCCCCCCATTCTGTGGCTTCTAGCATGTATGACTCAGATGAAAAGTACAGGCGCACCATGACCTTGCTCTGCTATTGTTCTGAAGGTGATTGAAGCTCATTCAGCTGAGGACGAAGCATCAGATAGATAGGGAGACATTAAATGGTCCCATCTCTAACCTTGAACCATTCTCTCCGACAAAGCCGATGTATTGACGAGTCTGAAATATCCTGAATTGCTTTTGTTCACTTCACACTGTTTTTTTTTTGTTGTTTTTTTTTGTTTTTTTGAATGGACTGAATCCATTCTGACTGCGCACTACAAGCCTTTTCGGAGGTGTGTGGGAGTGGGCGGCGCACAGACTGAATGTCAGAGCGCCGCGCTTGCTGATGAATCACAGACGTGGATCTAAAGCTGAGAGAAAAAGCCTGAGAGGACGATGATGAGTAGGCTTCACATGAAACGCTGCTGAATAGATGCTTCAGGTATGTAGGTGTGTATGTGTATCCTGCCCACCCGGAGTCTTGCCTACCTGATTACACCCCCACTGTACTGAATATACACACATGCAGAACTTTACTGAAGTGAAATGTCATTTTCAACAAGTTTATTTAAAGGCCCCAGTCCTAAAGGATCATTTTAAGTACTTTGTTTCCAAATTCTGACTAGAACTTAATTTTTACACTGTTTCCTGTGTTCCCCTTTCAGTTGCCCGTTCACTTCCTATCATCTCTCCATTTTTGGCTGTCTAATAAAAGGATGAAAAGCCCCCAGATTTATGAATAAAATGTCTCTAAATCACTAATTAGCTCACTGAAATGTTTTAAATGCTTAAAATGGACAAAAATACATTGGAAAGACATTACTTCTGGGCTGGCGCCTTCAGGTATGCTGATTGAAGCCACGTGGATACAGCTTCATATATGGACATACCACTCTGAGTGTCATCACAGTCCAATCTTAGCTTTTTTGAAACCAGAGGTCATGAAAATGTGTTAAATCTGACATAAATATGTAAACTGACACTGCATCCTCACGCAGTAACAGGTCATGTGTTATAAAGTGAGTCCACCCTAATTTGTTCCCTGTTTTATTTACCTTTTTGACACTGACAGAGATCATAGCTGACATATAAAGATCATGCTCTGATCATGAGCACATAAATTTGTTTGGAAAATCGTCAGCCTGTAAATTCACGAGATCACAGACCAAAGGAGCCAACGACTGTTGACTTCCATACAATCAGGCCTCCCATTTGCAACCAGATGTGTTGCTCCACGCTGGTTTTTTATCAAGACTGCATGGTTAAATCTGCATTGATCTCATAAGACAGCTCATAAGCGGTTTCATATGTTATATATTTAGAATAATACCAATCTTATCCTGCCAAAAACGCCACATCTCATAGATTATTTTGTGGTTTGAACCCCAGCCTCAAGTAGACCCCAGTTTAAACCAAAAGAAAATGTAAAAAGTACGTGTAAAGGAACAACCTTCAGCAAACCAATGTACTAACTGAGACTATTTTTAGGGGCTATATGCTCATTTTGGATTAAATGCCAGAAATTTGCATCAGAGGCATCAAAAGACTGGATAAGTTTAATGGTTAAATGCTTTGTGTTGTTGTTGTTGTCATTTCTTTAGTCTCAGGTCGTCATTTTTGCCACTTCACGCCTGACTTCAGTCTTAAGCCTCCAGCTTAGCTTATTTCTCAAACTACCCATGATTAATAATCAATGTCTTAATTAATTTGTGTACAATTATACTTCAGAATAGGTTGGATGTCAGCAAACATAATGGCAGCTCACATTCAATTACAGAAACTAATTGTGGGGATTGAATATTCACAGAGGAGTAAATCAATAGCCTCGCTGACAGTGGGAAGGCTGCTGTTTGCTCCAGCGAAGACCAAACATGCCTGATTGATTTCCACTAACTGTCTGCAGTTTGGTTTCCTCGGGACTCGCTCTAATCGGATGTGATGAACAAAACAAAATAAGTCTGTTCTGGTAGAGATCCACGGTGCCACTTTATTATCTGGTCTACAAGCTGCTCTTAAATATCTGCTCTATCTCACAAAACGAGAGAAAAAAAACGTGTTGCAGAAAAGAAAAAGGCATGACTGTCCTCTTTCGCACTTATCTTCTGTTATCTTCTGCTTCTGTCTCTTTTATTTAAATACATGCCCATTCAGCAGCTCTCAGATCGTGATGTGTGGGATTTCCCGGCCCACAATCCAGGGCTTACAAATCCAAGCAAACGTGGCTCCATCCCACTCATACCAACCAGAGCCCACTCACCCAACCGCCACACAAATATAGAGCAGGCACACATATGTGGGTAAAATCTTTCCCTGTTGTGGGTTTATTAAAACTTACATTTTTACAAAACAAACACACAAAAAAACCCTTTCCATTCTCTTACAGCCCCTTTTATGTAGAGGGAAGACTGAGCCGGAGGGTCTAAACGACTGAAATAATAAACACAGACTGAATAAATCACTATAAGAATAGGGATACTGGAAAATTTAATATTTGTACCGACTAAATGGATGAAGATTGTTGCGGTTTCTGTATGGAGCTGCTCAGTCAGGTCTTGTGAATGGTTGTAGCAGAGGAGGCGTGGGATGGCTGACACAGCAGAGCAGGTGTGGCTTCTTTAAAAGCTGTGCTGCATTTCTAGACTCAGTGCAAAGCATCATAACACAAGAGCACACTGCCTGGTGGTTTCAGTCATGATCACTTACAATATTAATAATAATAACACAAATTATTGGCTAGAGGGCGAAGGAATCGGGTTTTATTACAATTATCAGGAAAAAAAGATGCTTGATTACTGATAACTGAAACAAAAAAAAAATCACCCGACTTCAAGTCTTTAATGTCAAACAAGCTGTCTATACTCCCAAAAAGAAAAAAAGGTGATTCCTATAAAGTCTGTCAGTACAAACCAGCCTTTACATTTTAAATGAGATTAGTGCTTTTTAATAGGAGGAACTCAGCAGTGAAACCACCTGTCAGATTACCAAAAGCAGCTTCTAAAGCCATGAAAGAAAGCGTGTCAAAGTATCTGTGCTAATTTAATTAAAAATTGTATTTTACTGCTAAATCTATCCAAGCTGCCGCGCTGTCAGGGGCTCTGCTGTATCCAGCTAAATCAGAATATAAGGACCGACTGTATGATGTCATGATGAAGATTTTAGGGTGGGTTCTTTCAGGGATGTTTACGTGATTTTTTAAAATGTGGGGCCCATCAATTTTCTTTGTGTATCCAGTTCATGGTTGCAGCTGCCAGAGCGTATCCCAGCTGTCATAGGACAAGAGGCAGGATACAGCCCAGACAGGCTGTCAATATATGGCAGGATTAACACAACCGTTCACCCTCACACATTCACACCTACACCCAAAGTCCCCAGTTAACCTAATGCACGTCTTTGGAGGGATGAAGCTGGACTACCAGAGAGGAACCAACCAAGATTTGGGGGACACTGATTAGCTGTATTTAGGAGGACCACACCTTTTCTCCATACCTCCTCTGCCGTTTTGGGGTAGCACAGGTTTGGGGGTCCACGCAAATTTTACGGAGGCCAGTGCCACCCCTGGACTCCATTTTGGCTCCGTCCTTGCTTTGTTCTCTTTTAGATCCACATGCCAAAATCCAGTTTTGAGATTTTTTAACAAAGCGTATTTCTTATTTTTTTGGGGGAAATTCTTAAATTAACGTCTGCTTATTGTTAGGCTAACATCCGTTTTATCCTCCCCCCAGGCTTCAACGTGATACGCTGGAGAATGATGGCTCCTGCCGCTTCACCCTTATGTACTGTTGTAATTTAGGTCGCAAGTTACTCTATTTCCCACCGCCCTTGAAAGCAGCACCGCCCCTCTCAGAGTGAGTCCGCCTCTGCGCTCCAACCGAGAGGCACCGACTGACTGACTGGCTGCGTGGGGAGCCGGTGTGGGCGCAGCGGAGGACTTTCCTATAAAAGCAGGGATCCCACGACCAGACGCGCTCTTCTCTCCCAGTGAACGGCAGACAGGAGCCGCTCTTTCCCGCGAACAGCTGTTTCATTCCCCTTGTTACAGTTCGGAAAACCCTCCCAGCCTCATCCGAAAGGAAATCTTAGTCTATGGTTCTGACTGACACGCCTACAAGGATGTCCCGGACCGACGAGGTGCACCGTATAACGGAGAATGTCTACAAGGTAAGCCGGGCTGTTTGGTAGTTTGTTTCGGATCCGCTGACCGTGCGTCCTTCTGCCGCTCGGAGACACCTGCTGCACCGGTGAACCGCGGCGTTTAGAGGACGCTCTCAGAGGAGAGACAGCGGATAACTTTGTCTCAGCTGACCTGCACCGTGTCTTACCACTGTAGTAATAGAAGTGCCAGTTTATATATGCTGTGAAGGAATTCCCTGATAAAGGAAATGCGTCCTGAACAGCTCAAGTTTATTCATCGTTTTCCTACAGCTGATGCTCTGAGTTTGAACTGTTGGAGACGGATTTTAGTCTCAAAAGGTGAATAATTTGTCCTGTTTTAGCCTATAAGGTGTTATAAGTGATAATAAATCAGAGTCAGACCAGTCAAATCAGCAAAGTCACATTACAGCGATTAATAATGTTAGGAGTCACAAATTCCCGATAGATAATCAATGAGTCGAGGTGTAATTGATTTACATTGCTTGGCATGGAGTATTTGATTCGCCTTAGGGTTGAGGGAAAGGGTTGAACTGTGCCCAATGCTACAATGCTACATTTGCAATAATGATGAGGAAGCCAGTTATGTAAATGCTGCAAACTGACAGTTTGCCCTGGGGTGATTTATTTCAACACTATGCAGAACAGAAGCTGTCAGCCTCGGTGGTAAATCCTGCTGTGAGCAGGTGAACTTGACATTATCTGCCTCAGTGAGACTGATCATTAATTTATGGAGTCTGCGCATCCTAAAAGGGGGTCCCCGTTGGTCCCAGCAGTCTTCACATTTGGGCTTTTTTTCTTAAGGTGTCTGTGCTGTTGATAGTTGGATCACTTCAGAGAGAAAGGACAAAGTCATTATCAGCGTGGTGGTATTTGTAAAAGTCAACTGTAATTTTGCACTCTGGATGCCCCAAATTGGCATTCAATTTGGGATCTGAATTGCTGGTTGGAAAAGTCACGCTCAGGTTTTTGCTCTGCAGAAAAGAAAACAAACTGCTTCTCGGTGTCAGAGGTTTCTTAAATATCTCAGCGTGCGCTTGAGCAGACCACCCTGCACTTGTTGAAAGATGAGAGGCAAAACGTGGCAAATGATTGTGTCCTTCATTTTTATTTCCACAACAAAGCTCCTTTTCAGCAGTGTCTGTGGTGGAGGTGGAGAAGTGTTACTCTTGACTTTCACTGCACTCAGGGCAGCTTTCCAGGCGAGGTAGATTTCAGCAATGGAAGTACGACAAGAGCTTTCCTTTTATGTGAGGAGACTTGTCACCGTTCCATACGCCTCCGCAAAAATGCTCGGAGAGAAGAGTCGGAGTGCCTAAAAGCTTCTTCGTGCAGGGCACGACTTGGTGGATGCAGGAGGAGAAGGGCATGTGTGCTTACTGAGCCAAAGATGTACTTGAAAGGGGGGTTTGGTTCAGCGAGAGTTCATGGTTCCTTGTGTGACAGAGGCGGGATGGTGTAACATGACATTACCATTTAGGCTGCCAAGGAAATGATAGGAATTTTTTCAGACTGGGGCCGACTTCAGCCAACACACAGATACACAAACCCTCAAAAGACTCTAACAAGGGATCAGAGGGGCACAAGCAGGAGGCTAGCTGTCTTATGTTGCGACCTGTGGGTGGGTTCTATAGCCTGAGCTGGATAGAAAACTGCAGAGAGGAGGAGGAGGAGGAGGAGGAGGAAGATGATGAAGGAGGATAGGTGGTTGCGTGACGGAGAAGTAGGCAGTGTTGTGATAGGTTTATTAGTCAGTTGATGACAAATTATCTTAAATTTATTCGCTGAAGTTAATACTTTAAATTGCATTACTGATGTGATACTGATACTTTTTACTAATCTGTTACATTGTTAATGTTAATGTACACTAATTTGTTACATTAACAAGCCGTCCCTCCAGAGCCTAACTTTGTGACTTAAAACACACCAAATCAATTATATTGTTAAACATATTAATTTATATTTAAAAGCAAAATAATGAAAGACAACTGAATAAAGATTTTAAAAAGTGTTTTGCACTAGTTTGGTTTTAGCTCAGTGTGCAAGTCTTTACTGCCCAGAAAGCCACAAGAGATTACAATAGAAGAGTTTAATGTCAAATACTCTTCCTGATGCAACCCCAAAGGGAATTTGTGTCTGTGGCCGCAAGCGAATGTGTTAACCGCTACACCGGGGATGTTTCATTTTGCATCAAAGGCCACATGCAGCCCCCTTTATTTAGTTTTTACTGGGGTGAAGCAGTAAAACTGCCCTTTCTGTCAGTGTAAAGAGGTTTATCTGCACAGTTAATCCCCAGAATATCTTAATAATATGAAAAAGAAGTGCACTTTCAACAGAACATCTCAGTTTTCCTACATAATAAAGAAATGCCGCTGTAGTAAATCTGTCAGCACATATCTTTGGGCTTAAATCTTTGCTTAATGGTGATGGGGGTGGTCTTCTTTATCTGCGAAGTGGTCCAGTCGGCCAGATTGGAGCAGGCCTTATGTTTGATACCCCCCACTACACCATTGGAAAGACATGTACAGCATGGTGATGTTAATTGCAGCCATGTTAGTCTCTCCTTCCTCTGTGATTGCACCTCCTCACACACGGAGTGGAGCAGACGAGGAAATGAAACGCCTCCAAACTGCCGACTCTTTGCTGTCCCTTTCCCCGCACTCTCGCTCCTGCTGAGGTGTGTCGTAGTAAAAACAGAACTGACCTGATGTGACTGGACAGCTCCGTTGATTGACTCCGTTTTTGTTGGATAAGTCAGGCAAACTGAATGTGCCGCTGACCCTTTGGTCATAAGAAATGTCAGATAAACTGCCAAATGTTTATCACAAGGAAACTCATGTTGGATTAAAAAGATGAAAAAGAAAAAATGTGACCATCAGTTTCAGCTTCTGTGAAAATCTGTGTTAGGCTGCGGTTTTGTCTTGTCCAAAGAACGCCCTGCTCAGGGGCCGGGTATGAAAATGCCAACCTGCAGAAATGCAGCTCTGGGTTTTCTTCCTGTCATCAGCAGGCTGAAGCAGAGCGCTGCTGCCAGTCTGACCCCTGATGGGGGGCTGACTGCAGGAGGCTGATGCTCACTGGTGTGGCAGTTGGTAGTGTAATGGCAGGCCTTGGGGTGTGTTATTGCTGGTCCAATGAGCTTTGTGTGGGACTGCTAAAGAAACTAACAGGTCTTTATTAATTCATTATAAGCATGGAAGATGAAAAGGCCCGAAGGTGCTAGCTTCAACAGCATGTACCCACAGAGGGCATGCCTCTGTGTAAAGTCCCCAGTTTAAATTAGACTTTGACTTGCCTTTAATGATTGAAAACACTAGTTAGGCTACACCAATTCTGTGGTGCACATTCATAGACAATTAGCTGAGAGGCTGATTGAATCTTATCATGTTCTGGTTATGTCAGGTTATTCCACCTTTTCCTCAGACTATTATTTGCACATTTTACCTAAGTGTGTTTGAAAAAGCTTTATTAGTTATTGATATGAAGTGGATACAATTTATAGAACAGAAAACAGTCCGAGAAAGGTGTTACTTGTATTTTGGGGCAAAAAATACTTCTTTTTGTTTTAATGTGTCAGTGTTGGTGAGCGGCTGCCTTTAATTGCCACATGGAGGTGGATTTAATTATGAGTGGAGAAAGGTCACCTATTATTCTGCTCTATGGTGGTCAAAGACTAAAAGTGTTTATCTAGAGAGTTTATGTTCCTCCATTGTGCATCGTACTTGGTAACAAGCAGCTATGAAGAGAATCCCTCTTCCTGCAGAAGACATCCATGGCAGGTGAGTGCTTTAAGAAAGTAATAATAAAATAACCTGTGTATGCTCTTTTGGAATAACAATAAAGCATTCATCATCTGCATTTAGTTGACTTGAGCAGTGACAGTAAGGGTTTTGCTCTGCAGCTCGCAGAACAACAGCTGCTGCAGTCCAAGATGCTCTTTAGCAGCGGCTGAACTTTGAAAATACAACTTTGAGGATTGTCTGCTAGTAATTTGATGTTGTTCTTTTATAGGGTTGAAAGCTGTAATTAAATTACAGATGTCATTGTGAAGCGGTTAAAATACCTCCAAGAGTATTATGTGGTAAATACGACGGTTGTTTTTAATCCTTTGTGTTTCTAGCACACAATGACCCTTTGGTGGATGAACGCTGGTTTTGTTTTCTCTGCCTCCTGTTGTTTTCTTTGTTTGCCTGACTGTTAGCTGCCGGAGCAAAATAACTTGGACTCAACAGCAGAAGACCAAAGTCTTAACCTCTCTGCTCTGCTGCTGAAACGCAAGATGCTGAATCTAATTTTTGGATGACTCACATCAGTGGATGCGAGTGAGTGAGTGAGTGTGTGTGGGCAGTAGTGCCTCATGACTGTGTGTGTTTCACTTGTTTGTCAGCTCCCGTACTGTACTGCGAGAGTGGCTGGCACTGTGTGGTTTTAGTTTCTGATGTGAGATTGCACATCATCACAGAGCCAAACTATGAAGTGAAGTTATCGGTCTGCGTGGATTGAAATGTCAAGACAAAAGTCCCAGAGGACTGTGTGTAGATACTACACGGAGACGCGTTTGCTACCCACTGACAGTATGTGTACGCTGCGTTTCCTCGGGTTGTTGTGGTTGCTGAACAAATGCCATCTGTGTGTTTGTTCAGGAGTGTATTCAGCCAAGCATTGTAATCCCAGGAGTACTGCAGGCTCAGGTTGTTGAATGAAGCTCGAGTGTCAGGGCGAGGCTGCCTCCATTGTTTGAGGTGTTTGATGGTGAGAGTGGACTAAAGCGAGATCAGTGGGTCAGTTAATGTTTGGTTTTTTTTGTGGTGTGTTTGTGGTATTTGTATATGCATTGAGCCATTTTAAAGTTTTTCTACTGGCCACGCAGCACAAGTTGTGTGTTTGAAAGACCACATAATACCTTATCAATGCGTTAGAGCACTTTGCTCTCAGATTGTGGCCTTACTTGTGGTTCCTAGATTATTTAAAAGTAGAATGGGAGGCAGAGCCTTCAGCTTTAAGGCCCCTCTTCTGTGAGATCAGCTCCCAATTCGGATTTCAGAGGCAGACGCTATCTCTACTTTTAAGATTAGGCTTAAAACTTTCCTTTTTGATAAAGCATATAGGCTGGATCAGGTGACCCTGCTGCTGGGGGATTCCCATGATGCACTTGGTGTTTCTCTTTGCCCTCTGTGTTTATGCTTCACTCTGCATTTAATCATTAGCAATTATTAAACTCTGGCTCTCTCTCATGTAGTTTGCCTTTTGTCCTATCTGCCTCCAATCAACCCCCAATCAACTGGCGAATCACAACAACAGTTGCCTCAAGGTGTTTTATATTGTAAGGTAAAGATGCTAGAATAGTACGAGGACTCGCTCATGGGGGCTTGTTTGAGGGTTGGACTATATAAAAGCGACTGTTATGGTCAGTGTTGGTCAAGTTACTTGAAAAAAGTAATCAGTAACTAATTACTGATTACTTCCCCCAAAAAGTAATCCTGTTACTTTACTGATTACTTATTTTCAAAAGTAATTAATTACTTAGTTACTTTTTAAAAACACGATTTACAACCTGAATAGGTGATAAAGCGATAGATCTTTCAGCCCAATTCTACTTTTTCTGCATAATCATCATACAAAATGTAATCAAATGGAAAAGTCTCTTTTTAAAACTTGTTTTATTAGTTTTAATCTTTTAACTTTATGCATCAAGCAAAATGTAATTATATGCAACATTCTCTGACTGGAAGAAATGTGTTTAATATTTAACATAAAATAATTTTTTGTGTTTACACTCAGTCTTTCAAATAGATGCAAGTAAAACACAGCAGAAAATAAATAAAGTCAAAGACTAGCGGTCCTGTTGCTCTATTTTCACCTGTAAAGCAGGAGTGGGGTAGGCGGAGGTTTACCCTGGTGCAGGTGTGCAGCGGTCAGTGGAAGAATCCGTGAGTTTCTCTGTGAGTTTCCCATTACGTCGTAGCTACTCGGTGCTTGTTTGGAAGTTTAGGGGTTTTTTCGGTGTAAAAAGAAGTTTTCTTCCCACGCACAACGGACACTAATGTTTTTGTCACTTTTTATGGAATCAAACTCAAAGTAAGGTCAGTACTTCCACGCTTTAAACGCTGCACGCTCATACTCTCTCTGCACTCGATATATGATCCATTGTTGATCTGCACACAGCTGTTGTTACGAAAGTTGCACTCGCTTACGTCACTGTCATGAGACATTCTCGCAAAAAATCACGGTTTTAGTAACGCAGTAACGCAGCGTTCCTACGGGAAAGTACCGGTAATCTAATTACCGTTTTTGCAATAGTAATCCCTTACTTTACTCGTTACTTGAAAAAAGTAATCGGATTACAGTAATGCATTACAAGTATCGCGTTACTGCCCATCTCTGGTTATGGCCATTTGGCACCGATCTCAACTAAACACTGTACAAAGTAATTATTAATATCTATATATTGTTCACTGCTTTTTATAGTGAACAAGCTGGAACATACAGAGTCCTGCTTCTGTAAGTGTTTGGATTTGGACTGTTGGTTGAGCCATGGGTGTTTATCTTTTTCAGTCAACAAAAGAAAAATCATAGATTCATTGATAAAAATAAGTGATAACTTCATGCCTTGTTTTGTTGCTTAAAGCAGAACTGCAGTGAATGATTTTCTGAGGAGAAATTATTATTTGAGGCAGTTGTCAAAAGACAGGATTGATATATAGACAGGTGCTTGTTTGCTTCCCTGTAAGATATACAGGTGATGACAGAAACCATCCCACCTCTGATTCTCCTGTTATTGACAGGAGCTTTCAAAGTGTCTCAATTGCAGCATCAATCTCTCCTTAAGAGGCTATGTTAGTTTTTGTATTGCCTGACTGTCACCAGGGAATGTTATCAACTGATTGGAGTCATAAATCCCTCCGTAAAATACTGTCGTACTATCAGGTCCAACTTCCGAAAGACATAAGGCAGTCCTCCTACTAAGCCCAAAGTATTTCTTCTCCAGGGAGGAATTTTTGTCGCGTGTGCGTGTTTTGGGAGTGTTGTGAGTAATACTACCGAACACTTTATCCCCACTGTCACACGTACAATCTGTCAGGTTTTTTTTCTCTATGAACACAGACTTTGTGGACGAATAAGCAGAGAACTGCTATCAACGTTAATCGTTTCTGGTTATTTTTAGAACTTCTGTTCTTGTTACCACAACCTTTTATTAGTTCATTGCTTTCTTATTAGAGTTCTCACCTCAGCTCATAAGCTAGTGGATAGTTGTTGTTGGAGGCAAAGCACCACAGGTGAGAAGCAGGACATCTGCCAGGAAATTGAACCTTAGAGGTTAGCAGTGGATTGACTGAGGAAGTGAGGGGGTTTTGGCAGAGACCTCTCAGCAGGATTTCTTCCTCCTCCTTCTTTCACACCACAAAAGGATATTTCTGGGTCGAGTCCCACCTCTGGACCGATCGGGTAGATTAAACCAGTCTGGTCATTTTTCCTTTTGTTCACATTTGAAAGGTTGTCTGAGGTGAAAACAAGCCTCCGGCCTCTTTGCTCATGTGCATAAAAACCTATTGAATCCAGATGCTTTGCTTAGGCCAGATTACTCCAGTGTAATTGTTTCAAACCAGTGATTTTCTTCTCTGATTAGTCACAGTGCTTTCAGCGCTTTTGTCTCTGTTCAGCGTTATATCGCAGGCTTTGTGCTTCAGTCCCTGCAGAAAACTGTGCCTCCTCAAGCTTCAGGGTTTGTTCTAGCTTTGTGTGTCTTGTCACTGATCGTTGGGCAGCAGTCGTGTTTGTGAGCGTCACAGTGACGCTCTCTGACAGCGTTGTGGGGTTATGTAAGAGGGGAGCGGTGCAGGTAGAAGGGGATGCAGTTATGCACATGTTTGATATAAAAGTTAATTTAATTTATGTTTTCAGAGTCACGGCTAACACTTTGTGGCGCTTTTATTTGTTGTGCATTGACTGATTAAATGTATAGTACATATTCATGAAAGTGGAGCAGCTAAAGTGCCTGATGCTTATGTGCATATGAGCACTGGACAAACAACCTAGTTGTAGAGCTGCAAAACTTTTTTCCTAAGTAAGTAAAAAAAAAATTGTTAGCATGTAGCTAACAAGAGTGCCAGATGCCAAGAATTTGCCGATCCTAAATTTCCACAGTTTCTCTATTTACACAGATCTCGCAAGTAGGGCTGGGCCATATCATACCGTTCACGGTAATACCGGTGTAATGTTGGGTAACGATAAGAAAATGAAATATCGCGATATAATATGGGTAAAACGCGCGTGCGCAGTTTACATACGCACATGGCGGCGACAGAGAATGAGAAGAGCGAAAGCGGATCTTTGAATGACAGGTGAACCAACTGGTTTGTTAAAATGCTGTAACTTCAGTGGTGGAACTGCTTTAGCTTTCATCCGTCAGATACACAACAAAGCACTATGTTTGGTAGCGCATGCTAGCGGGCCGTCGTTATTACCATGTTGTTTGGAAAATACGGCGCACTTAAAATCAATCCTTTGATTTTTCTGAAAGTCGACAGTGCCCCTTATAATCCCGTGTGCCTTATGTATGAACTCTGGTTGTGTTTACTGACCTCGAAACTATCTTATGTGCACGGCGCTCGAAAATCTGTCAGATGTTTTAGTGCGACTTTGCTAAGCTACGAAGCCGCACCGCTTGATGGATTGTCAGAGCATTACAGCTATTGTAGGCGGAGCCTCGCGGAGTGATACGTACTGTGCTTCAACACAATATTACCGTATTGTGTGTGTATAACTGTTTTTAAGTGTTGTGGATATTATACATGGTTATGCTGAGGATATGTCGACCAGTTTCCACTGGAAATGCCTTTTGGTTAAACTGTCAGCGAGGAATTTGCATTTGCACTGTTAATTTTAATGCACTTAAAAAAGCTGCTTGTGTAAGTGAAAATACAGTGATGTTTTTTGGGGTTTTTTGCACTAATAAAGTTGAGGAGTTGTAAAGTATTTTGTCTAGTGTCAATTATATCGTCAGTTATATCGTTATCGCAAATTTTCAAATGTATATCGTGATAAACATTTTTGGTCATATCGCCCTGCTCTACTCGCAAGTATTAATATGATGGTACAATTTCAGTTTCTGTCAAACAGTCATTGCTTTTATTAAATTTGCATCAGCAGTTTGGTGCAACTGCAGCTTACAGTACTTCAGGACAGTATTTCTTAGCTTTAGTGGTTTAAAAAACACTTCCAGCATAAAACCAACAATATTGTATCCTAATGCTTCACTTATGATGCTTAATGCATCTGTTGCTGTTTATTATTTTTTATGTACATCTACTTTCTTCGTTTTTGCGAGAAATCCCATACAAGATGATTTCACACAAAAACACTCACAGTGTTCTACTGCTTAACACAAATATCTAATCAGCCAATCACATGCCAGCAACTCACCGCGTTCACACATGTAGACATGATCAAGGCAACTTGGTGAAGTTTAAACTAAGCATGAGAAAGAAACTGAATTTAAGTGAATTTGAATACATTATGGAGTATTTCAGATTTTCCCACACAGCCCATCTGTAGGGTTTACAGAAAACACTCTCAAAAAGTGAGCAGCAGTTTTGGATAATGAACAGACTGCTTTGAGCTGATAAAAAGGCAACAGTAACTCAAATAAGCACTCACGACAACCAAAGTATGCAGAAGATCATCTCTGAATGTATAGCACATTGTTGTTGGAGGCCAGCGGGCTACAGCAGCAGAAGAACACAGTAGGTGTCAGTTAAGAACAGGAAACTGAGGCTACAGTTCGCAGGGGCTCACCAAAATTGGACAATAGAAGATCCAGGGGTGGGGCTTCTGTTGGCTGCTTCCAGCAGGATAACACATCAAAGCTCAGATCATCTCAAACTGCTTTCTTGAACATGACGGTTCAAATGACCTCCACAGTCAGCAGATCTCAATCCTTTGGGATGTGGTAGAATGGAAGATTGGCATCACGTGTGCAGCTCATAAATCTGCAGCAGCTGTGTGATGCAGTCACATCAATAAGGATAAAAATCTGAGGATGTTTCCAGCACCTTGTTTAATCTGTGCTATGGAGAGTTAAAGGTTTTCTGAAGGTAAACAGATATCCAGCAACGTGTACCTAATAAAGTGACCAGTTCAGATCAAGAAGGTAGTGAGGTAGTAATAATTTTACAGCTGCAAACTCAGTTTTTGCCTGTTTAACCCCGGCTCAGTACTGAGTGTCGAAAGAAGACCTTCCTCTTTTCCTCACAGGGCAGATGATGTTTAAGATGGCTAGCAGCTGTAGCTAAGCGTTTTACGTTGTTAATATTGTGCATGTTTGGCTAGTCATCTGTGGGAGTAAGAAGAACACCCACAAAGAACAAAATGTACCCAGAAAAACGAGATGCTTTTTGGGTTTCAGCGTTTTTACCTCTTAAATGTGTGGACTTGAAATTCTTAGAAATATCAGTGAGCTGTGAGCGTCCTTTATGCTGTTTTACATTTCTTTACACAGACTACACAAACTGGACCCTAAATCAACATCCAGAAGGCGTCAGCTCAGTGCAGCTGCACAGTGCATGGAGTTGCACTCTGTATTATTTAGATTTCACCAACTGCTCTGTCTGCAGCTTCCATAGCTGTCATGCAACATAACTGCCGGCGTCTGCTGTGTGTCTGCAGCATGTCAGCAGCCTTTAGCACATTGGTAAGTTATCTAACTTGAGCTGGAGGGAGATAGATAAGGAGAGGTGGAGGCTGCCAGGGAGCAGGGGCTTGGCAGAGGATGAAAGGAAAGTTGCAGGGATTGGATCTCAATAGAAAGAGTGTGAGGAGACAAGAGTGTGGATCCCCTGTTCTGCTCTTTTCTTTTCTTAAACTAATTAGACTGTAATTAAAGGGGAAAGGCCTGAGGGGTGAAGGAAAAGCAGGTGTTTATGGAAGATTGCTGTGTGTATGTGTGCTTGTTCGATTGGAGATGTTGCTCTGGAGTGGCTTTTAAAGTGAAATTTGAGGTTGAGAGAAGAAGAGAGGGGATGAAGATGTGCTTAGAGGGGTTTAAAAAGCAGAAATGTGTCATTATCTGATCCTTTCGTTACTAACACACACACAGAGTCTGCTTTGAGATAAACGGCACATCTTGGCATCACACGTGTGCTGATACGCTTTCATATGTTGTACCCTTGCGGAGGAAGCGGTGCCAAGATGAATTTACGGCGTTCACGAATACTTTGTGGGAACATATGTGATCGCGTGAACATGCGTTCGTTCACGTGCAAATCTGAGGACAACTGGTGCACCGGCTGAATCAGATGCGTCACTGTGAGGCGATGATGATGATGATCTCCTTCCTTCAACACGGCAGCCGTGGAGACTCCCTCTCTTTCCATTACCCCCCCCCTTCCTCTCTCACCTCCTCGCTCTCGCCTCTCCTACCACCCCGTCAGCTTTCCTGTGGTATGAGCTGAACGTGAGGCGAATAAAAAAATGGGTTGCCCTGTCACGGAAGGGGGGAGATTCCAGCACTTCCATATATGGCTGCCGGAAGTTCACCCCTCCCTCACTCCTTCCAAACCTGCATCTGTGGAATAGGGGGCGCTGACTCTCCTGCTGCTTGCCTGCACACAGATAAGAGCTCATCTGAAAGGGAAATTGGCTGACTTCACACACATTCACGTGCACGTGCACACACACGGCATATCGGCGCTGTATTTGCGTCTCCTGAGGGCGTTGAAGCAGGGCGGCTTTAGCGCCGTGATTGTCACACTGGCTGAGCAGAGGCAAATAACGTCCATTTTCTGGAAACAAATAATAAGGGACAGCAGCAAAGCACTAACGGTACATAACGGTGCATATATCAGCTCATCACTCCCACATACGGTATATAATGCAGTACGGGACTGCTAATGGCTTTCTTCACATTAGCAGCAATGTTATGCACTGCTTCTTTTGTGCGGTGCGTCACATGCTTTAAAGCTTTGGTGATTGGGAGCTCTAAACCCCCCCCCCCCCCCCGCATATGTGTTTGTTGATATGTGATGGATGATCAGCAGCACGGTCTTCAGTCAGAAGGCTTCTCAGTTCAGTTTGTGTCAGACTTAAAATTCTATTTATGCTCTTTGTCCAAAAATAATTAGACACGTCAATCTACATAAAATAAGTTGTATTTTGTATTTATGGCACGACGTACATTGATTATTTTACATAACCAGCAGAAGCGTTGATGCGCTCAGCGGCTACAACCAGCCCGCATCTGAAGCCATAACACTAATGTAAGCTATACCCACGAGAGCTCAACATCACAGGTAGCCCTTTTCTACATATCAGTGTAATCTAAGTAAATTTAACAGATTCCTAGATTTTGTTTAGGAAGGTGGTAACATTTCCTTTGTGCTCGGCCTGCCAGACTGCTGGGAGAACCGCTGGATGGGAGGTTGGAGAGCTAACTTATCCGCTAAGGTCAGAAAACGTGGATGTGACGTACATATACAGCTGAACAGACACCTGCTAATTACTGCTAAGTAAACGATTAATACCAGAATCCATCTTTGTATCTGGAGATGGTAAGGCGGGAAAAACAGAAATATAAGAATATGATCGAATTCATAATTTGAATTTGAAACTAAAAACTCATCACTTGTGTTTTGGCCTGTGTCCCAACACTCCACCAGATTTAATTAAAATGTATTACTGATTTTTCCTCCTGAATGTCTTGTGGGCTTACACACGGACAAACAAACAAACAAGACTGAAACCATGGCTGCACTTTTCTCCATCCAACCCTTGAAAATGACAAATACAGTGAATGCAGTAAGGTGTATTCTCTAACCGTACTGTTCTTTGTTAGTTTTACCCTTTGGGGGTGATATTTGTTGGTTTCTGTCTCCACAATCTGCTTAAGGGCTGCCTGCAGGCATCTGTACGAGCAGCATTCAATAACCTCCACCAAGGCTGAGCATTCCCTCCACACCATGCATGAACTGAGTCACCGGATCCAGAAAGAGATGAAAGACTGTCCCCCAGTTTTCTTATTTAAATTGATGTGTTTGTGAAGATGTAAATTGTCCGATCAATTCTCGTGTCTTCATAGTAAAAATTCTTAGACAAATGCAGATCTGATTTTGACACTAAAACAGTCCCTCTGTGTTGGGCAAAGCCCGGCTTCTGGTAATATTATCATGCAAATCCATTTATACCTGTCTGAGTAATCCTTCAGACAAACAGAGAAACAGACGAGCTGAACATCCTCGGTACAGGTAATAAGCGTCCAGGTGAAACACGCAGCTGAATTGGACCCAAGTTCTCATCATTTTTACTACTTCAGTTTGAACTTTCACATTAGGAGCAAGTGGCCTTGAAATTGTTGTCTCCTCATTAAAGAGCGCTTGGCTTACTCCCGCTTATCTGATTTGTTCAAATGTTCACAAGAGACACTAAAGCACCTGAGGTGATGCCAGCATCCATTTTAATCAGATTCCTGCCGTTTGGAACGTTTCCACCGTGAGAATAAAGACCTCTCTGTGGTTATCGTGGGACTTTGTGATAAAGCACACACAAAAAACAGAACAGCCAGACGGAGACCTAATATGTGAACAAACACAATGATCGTGGTACCTATGCTAAAAATGTCATGTGGTGACCACAAACCCCCGTCTGTACCATGTCTGGGAATGTTTCAACACCAGCTGACGCCATGAGAAACAGCAGTATATGAAGATAAGTCACGCTCACGCGCACACACGCACAGTAAAACCTGATGACAGGAGGTCACCTTGACATGTGACTGTAGTCAAATACACACCAGCGCCGCAAGAGCCCTCCCCATTTCCGTGGCAACCACATAGAGCAGATGACCTTTCCTGTGTGTGTTTAATCTGGTTACATTTTGTATCCCACCCAGACGGGAGAACAAAGTGGAAACTTTCCTTATCAACTGCTGACAGTTTGGTGTTTTTGTGGTTGTTATCCAGGAGCTTTCTCCTTCAGAAACACAGTTGAAACTTTTGTTTCAAGAAACAAAGGTTTTCTTTAAGATAATAGTTTTATGAAACCAACCTGCGTACTGCAGACCACAACTCTGCTTTAGTTGTGGTCAAAATATGACGTTAGTGCTATTTTCTTTGTAAGGTAGAATGGGTGGAAAAAGTTGAGGTCATTAAAATAAGCAATAAAAAAACACTGCTTTTGCCATAATGATGTTTTAAAATATTACAAATACATCAAGAAAAGTTCCCCCCCCCCAACCCCGTAACTCCCAAGCTGCACATCAGATATGGACCTTTTTCTTTCTTCTTCAAAGGAAGGAAAGGAACCCGGGAGGCATCCTTATCAGATGAACACACCTTCTTAGATGGCTCTTTCTGACATCTGTAAAACTTTGACTGATACTTTGGTTTGCAGACACAGACATGATGGCTGAGTAGTTGTTTCTGTTATAATTAATTGAAGTTGGCTTGCGCAGTTGATGCATTGTAGTGTAAACGCTGAGTAGGTCCATGCAGTCCCTCACACGCTGCAGAACGCAGCAGCCCTGCATCTATGACCTTACTCTTTTGGCCTCTACCCAGCTGAGGGTTGGATGATAGAAGCACCAGCTCAGCTTTCTTCATGCCAACAGTACAACACAATACCCACATTACTGCAGGTGCCAGTCCAGTCTGCTGGCCCATCTTGCAAACAGTTTTGTTTTTTAAAGAACGATGAAGTTTTGGGGGTTCCTGATCAGCCAACCAGAAGAAAGAACATCTATTTTCATTAAATACTAACAGTAAATAACTTGAGCTGGTGGCTTTCACTCATTTATTTTTGCATTTTTTTTGTAGACTGTCTGTTTCGGTCTCCACCTGGTGCGTCCCTGCCTCTCCGTCCTCGTTGGGGTTGCCAGATCTCCTCTCGCTGGTTAATCTGTTTGGCAGCCAGCGCCGCAGCAGGTTCTAATGGTGCCACATGGCTGTCTTGGCTTTACAGTAATTTACGCCACGACATGATATGAACCTGCTGCTGCTTATGTCGGCTCTGACTCACCCCACGTTCTCGTCTCCTGCCACCAAATGACACATGCTAACACACACATATAGACTGACTTCTCTACACCATCGCTGATGAAGGCAGCTAGGTCACAATGTTCTTAACGCTGCTTGTTTTCTTTCCTTTGTTCTCTCAAGTGTTTCCCCATCCATATCTGGGTGGGAGGCATGTTTCAGTAGGTCTTTTGAAGTAGGTTCACTACCTAGATGTTCTCTTTTAGAAGGTTTCTGTTTCTCTTTGTAGATTCTTTTCTCCTTTATTTATTTTGACCTTGTTCTGTTCTTCTCTTCTTTCTTTCCTGCTTTGTTGCCTTCCTTCCTTGAGTGATCAAAAGAAACAAAATCTTAACAAATTAAATTGATTTTAAAGCACGGACAGAGCTTTGGGTTGTTACCACCGAAATTAACTTGGGATAAGGACTCACAAAGGTTTATGCATGTGTGTGTGTATAATTCTTCAGTATGTTTGAGTACACTTTAACTTGTCATGAACGCTGCAGTGTAACACCAGTTTTCCTTCATGCTGCCCCTTGTTCTGTTATTAATAGCTTGTATAACCTCTGCCTCTATTCCAAATCACTCATCTGTCGTGGGACGTGGTGTCCGTGCCCTGCGATGTTGCTCTGATGGATCTATTAACCTTGGCTTTGAGGGCTAGCTGCTACCTATTCAATCTCCTTCTCATCATACTAGCAATCCGTTATGGCCGTGGCAGCAGTAAGTAAAATATCAGTGGATTTAGGTTGTGTGTTTGGGATTTTTGGAAGGCTCAGAGAGAGAACAAAATAATCCATTTCAATAGAATTTGACAAACTTTAGAATTTAGAAGCTGTTTGAAAAACTGCGAAGGAGAACATTGAAGAACCTTTCCAGCTTACGAAGGCAGCTCTTTTCATTATCAGTTCAACATTTGTTATTTTCTTTCCTTTTAACTAACAGGGCCAGTGTCTCTCACAGGATGAAGCTGCAAATCACACCTTTCAAACAAGATGTTAAATTGAAAACAAGGTACGCCAAAAATCTCACTGTACCTGTGGCCAAGGTGGTGTTTACTACACACGTTTTGTTTCCAACTACACAAAAACAAAATAAAATGATAATGCAGGATTTGAGAAATCTTCTTAGCTGGGAAGCTGGAGCCAAAGATGCAGTGAAATCAGCTGACTTTGGTTTCAGACTCATCGTTTATCACCAGCTGATCATTTCAGCAAGCTCAAAGTGGAAGACTCCTGATTCTGTGCTGTTTTCCTTTTATTTTAAATTACGTTTGCTCTTCAGCTCTTGAGGTAATGTCAGGTAAATATGCTATGTCTCTCGTGGGCTCATTTTTGTGGTGGAGAAAAGCTAAACCGTCTCCAATAACCACATTGGCTGCTTTGCAGTTTTCATCCCAACTCATACCAACATTTAATCTTGGTTTCTTTAAACCAACATGTTCTTCTTGTGGTTACCAATTATTTTTACTGTCCTAACCACAACCGGAGCTTAATAATAAAGCTGTCAGGACAGAAAATGCGATGCTTAGTTTGGCAGATAGACCCACACTCTGTTTAGTTATGAATGCCTGGTGCGGCTCTCTGTCAAACCTCAGAGGATGAGAGAAATGGATTAATTGTCAGGTGTTCACAAACTGCAAACAATACACACACACACGGAAAAAAACCTTAACAAAAACACTCACAGGCCCAAATCCTCATTTCCCTTGCAGAAATTGCAAACAGCCAGTCCTTCCTGCCAGCACAGTGCTCTGTGAACACACACACACACACAGGACCATTAAAGTCCTGCAAACAGAAGGTTGTTCCAGAGTTGTGCTTTTGCGCACGCACACAAACAGTCACACTCGGATGCTTCCAGGATGAACATCTGCCTCGCCGAGTGCTGGTGAGATGTGGGGGGAGATAAATATTTCACCGAACAGACCGATGACATGTCAGAGAGATGGATCGTACTGCTCTAAAGTCATGTGCGTAGTCTGTGCGAGACTGCATGAGGATGCTCACGCGCTTCCAGTACTCTGTCTATTGGATTGATAATTCATTTGATCTATTAATGCACGTTATTTCTCGTAGATGGTTGCTGTGCACTCGGCAAAGTTTAATTTTCTCTCTTTTTTACTAAATAATTATATGAACATTTTATTTATTAAATATACCTCATGTTGCTACAGTTACTATCTCTGGGCCAGACTTTGCCCTCCCAAAGGTTAATTCCAATTTGCTCTTTAGTCAGCGAATCATTTGCTTATCGTTTCTATCTTCACTCTGGGATCAGCGATGTGCTTCACGGTAGATTAGCTCCTCTTTGGCATTTAGTCTGCTCTTGTCACATTAAAAAAAACTGCTGCCTCAGTGACACTCAAAGTCCATTAATGATTGATTAAAAACTCGTGATCTGAAGAGAGCAGAAATCAGAGTATCTTTGTCATCGCTTGTGTCTTGATGACAATTTTTCATCTTTTTCTTGAAGATATGCTTATAATTTCCCTCCAGATAACATTCACTTGTGTTCCCCCAAAGCTGCAACGTGATAAGACAATCCCTGTATTGTTGTGGAGGTTCGATGCTTAATTGGTAAGAGTGATTAGTGAGTCAATTAGAACACGTGACTGGAGCAAACGAGCAAAGTGAGACAAAGCAACGTTTGCTCTGTAATCCTTCTCATTTCCCATGCAGTCAGTTAAATATGGTCTTTCATTCAGTGGAATGCTAATCAGCCTCAGCTCCTGTTGCTGAAGGAACAATCTCGACTGATTGAGGGTGGATTAAGCAAGGACCGGGCAAATTAATGATCCTATTAGATTATCCTCTAAACCGCATGAGCATGTCGTGACCCGGGGAGACCTTGCGAATTATGGCATGTTTATTGCATTGATAATGATTGACTGTTTGGTGCCGGCTGAGAGTCTCTGCTCTTTACATTATTCACAGTTGTTGCCTGGTTTGTGTGTGTGTGAAGGGCAAAGTTGTAGAACTCCAGCATGGACCCAACTGAACTTGGAAAATGTCAAGAACTTAAAATTGGTGGTGAATTGGTATTCAGTGAAGTATGCTGCTGTTCCTCTGCACAGATGTTTGACGTCAAGACTGCAGCCAGCAACTTTCATTAAAATGAAAAATGCACCCAATGCAATACGCACAAAAAAAAGATTCTTGGAGTAAAATGCAACTAAAATATATAAAACTGAAGGTTTAGTTATTGGAACTCTCTGGACTCAGTAGTCTCTTTTAAAAAAACAACTAAAAACTAGGGGTGCAACGATACGCAAAATTCACGGTTCGGTTCGATACGTTGGTGTGACGGTTCGATATTTTTTTGATACAAAAAAATGTTCATGCTTTTTTAATTTGTAATTTATTAAAATTATAAATATATATTTTAACTCAAAAGTACAGTTTTTAAATTTAATGTTGCTGAAACAACAAAGGGATAAAATAATAAATCTATCTGATCGAGAAATCACTCATCTTTGGAAAAGAGAGTTTATTACAGAGAAATGTCTCTTTCCAAAATAAAAGCTCTACTATACGCTTCTTCTGGGCTATATTCTCAGCAGCATATTAAACATATCAGGTCCCCATAAGGAGAATCATGTGCTAACGGCTGTCTAAATGACTCGGCTAAAGTTTGTAGCATGCGTGCTTGTTGTTTTTGCCTGCTTCCACTTGTCTTTGCACTAGGATGATGTCGGAGTAAATGTGCAGTCATATTCGTTGTGTTCCCACTAGTGCTGTCAGCGTTAATCTGAAATGACGTTAACGCCACAACACGGCAAATCTCCGTTAACGAGCTACCGCGGATCGCTCCGTGCGTGGGGCTGGACGGCCAACACATTAACGAGCTAACTGCGCTAACGGACTAGTTCCCACCAATGTAATTGAGCATTGCGCACATCCGACACACTGTTTTACTTTAGTCCATGACGTGCTTACCTTCAGGGTCATACGTCACATGAAGACCAAAATAGTTCCAAACGCCAGATCTGAATGAGGGTGGGGGAGGTTCAATTTGCCATGTTGCAAGGAGAGCTTAACGTCTGTCTTGCTAGCTTGCCCTGCGCTCAGTGAATCTGCGTTCGACTACTCCGCCTAGGCTGCACTGTCGAGCGCAGATCCACTGAGCGCTCATGCGTACCGAACTGAAAGCACTGTATCGAACGGTTCGATATCGATACGAGTATTGTTGCACCTCTACTAAAAACATCTTTTTAGGATTGCATTTTGTTACCTTCTGTCTGTTTTTGTTTTATACTTTGTCATCCCGGTGTGAAGCACTTTGAGATCTTTTTATCTAGAAAGGTGCATGTAAATAAAATTTTACGTACTTACTTTATAATTAAACAATTAAATCAAGTAAATTTAATGTAACCAGATTCCATGGAGTTAATTTTCTACACTGTGCTTAAGTAACATTACATAAAACATTTAGGTGTAATCAGATTACTTAAAGTCAGGATTTCTGGCATATCTATTTGAGTGTATTCTGTTGTGTATAGAGGTTTTTGGTGGGTGTGAAGCCAGGGTGGTTGGATCAGGATGCTGAATTTCAGCATGTGAAGGGCCTCTTCTAACTACACTACATCTGTCGATATCACTCAGACGCTCGCTCTGGCAGAAAGGCACTGTCAGGTGGGCGACATAAATCTTGCATGAATTCAGACTTGACTGATATCACTGCTGAGAATCAGACCTGTGTTAGATTTTAGTGCCACATATATAAAAACACAAGCAAATAAAACATTCACTCACCTCTTTTCACTCTCTTTGTGGTCATACATCACTCTGCATTTAATCATTAGTTATTATGATGGCCCCGCCCCTCCCTGAGCCTGGTTCTGCTGGAGGTTTCTTCCTGTTAAAAGGGAGTTTTTCCTTCCCACTGTCGCCATAGTGATGCTCACAGGAGCTCATCTTGTTCTTCACCTTAAATTAAAAAGTGTCTTGGGGCGACCGTTGTGATTTGGTGATATGTAAATAAAATTGAATTGAATTAAAACTGTGATTTGGATCTCACTTCCCTGTGTTTCGAATATAAGCTTAGATTTTGCTACCTTGAATCCACTGCATATAGACTTTCTTTGTCTACACTAAATAAATTCTCTTGTCAGTACTGACTTGTTTGCCTCATTAAGAGCATTTATGTTTAGATGTTGTACTATGTATTCTATTAATGCACAACATGTATCCCAAATATATACTAGTAATGGAAATGAGGGGTGTTACTAGATTCTTCATTTTCCTCAAATATTCAGTATTTGAACATGTGATCTCTGTGAGGCTAAAGCTTGAGGTAGCTGCTTGGTTTCGGACAGTTTTTTAGCTCTTAAACAGCTCGCTTCAGACAAGAGAGAAACTGAGGGGCTGAAAATATATAAAATAATTTGAGCTTTTCCTTTGCAAGGTTCTGTTTGATTATTTCTCCATGCTTACAGTGAACACAGTGGTCACAATGACTGTTTCTAGTGTGCAGCTGAATGTGTCAGTAAGTAGCGCATATGAAACAGTAAAGGTATTTTAATAGGAAGCATCACATCAAGAATCAGGAATGCAACACATGAAGCTGGACCTGTCTGACAGCGATTACATAACGCAGCTCACAAACGCATACACAGACACACACTTCTTCACACAGTCGTTCCCCGTTCCTCGCTCTGTTTATTTAGACATGAGATCCAGGCCGCTTTCCATCATCTATTTATATTCTTTTGTTGATCGTTCCTTTCTTCCTGCCAACTGGTGGTACAGCCATGGCGATGATTACTGCTGCTAGGAGTGTTCCTCCGTACTGGGTTTGTTCAGCAGCCGACGCCTTGCATAACAGAAAATGCACCCAGAGATGGGAGAGAGGGGCAAGAGGGAATCTGGATATAATTAGGTTTGTTTTTGCCAGGAAAGCCACAAAGAAACGCCCCCAATGGCCTTTTTTCTTTATGTGTGTGTGCGCACACACAAAGCATTTATGACATCATATTGTAGCATTGCAGCAATGTCAGTATCCACAGCAGGGTGCTTCTGATCACATGCAAAACCAGTTTTGGACCCAGAACCTTGCAAAGCCGAAAATACTTTTATGCATTTAGTTTCAGTCCATTTCCCTGCATGTCCCACTCCTCTAACTCTTCCTTGGTGCCAAACTAAACCAACCTCATCTCATTTGTGCACCTTGAAGCTCATCTCGCTCACCGGGCAGTCAGCCTATTTTCCTTGCACCCCTGTGTCGTCCTGTCCTACTTCCCGCTTCCATTTCTTTGAAATCATGGAGAGGTTTGTGAACCAAGGTGACTATTCTGCGTCAGCCGGTGGGCATGAGCAGGCGTCCCATGTAGCAGGCTGACTTGGAAAAAAAGGCATCCATCAAATTTAAACGTACCCTGCAGAATACTCATTATTCTGTCTGCTCTGTGCCTTTGTGCTTCTTCCTTCAGGCACTTTGAAAAGAACACAAGCATCCTTACTGCCTCAACTGAAGTCGTAAGCCAATATCAAACAGTGATATGCTCCTAAATTCACTGATTAAATACATGAAGACCGCTGTTCTCAGAATCTGTTGGTCCTTGCTCTCTACAAGACCAAGGTGCCCTGTGGTATCTGGCAAATGGATGTTTGCAGAGGACCTTTTCAGTTGCTTCAAGCACACTAGAAACCCTGCAAACTTTGGCCTTGTGTCTTACTAGTTTTGGGGTACTTACATGGAAGTAAGGGCCCACTTTAATGGTCTAAGGCAGCGGTCCCCAACCCCCGGGCCTCAGACCGGTACCGGTCCGTGAGTCATTTGGTACCGGGCCGCGAGAGTTGAGGCTCAGGTGTGAAATGTATAGTTTTTATCGGTTTTCAGCGTTATTTTGTTATCGTTTTTATCGTTTACTCGGTTTTCCTGGGTCTTTACACGTGTGTTATGAATAAATCTTCTTTTTTTCGGTACCGGTACTAGTTTTATTTTGTTGTATTTATCTGCGACACATTAAAGGCCGGTCCATGAAAATATTGTCGGGCATAAACCGGTCCGTGGCGCAAAAAAGGTTGGGGATCGCTGGTCTAAGGGGACCTATGTATACTCCAGGAAGTTTTTGCAGTTTGCAATTCCTGCAGTGCTCACACGGAAAGTCTGGGACGCGTCCTTGAACGACTAGAGAACTACAAAAATGTTTCTACTATCTGAAAATACCAAAATTAGCGTGGGCCTTTTGTATTTCACTAGCTGGGCCCACGTCCTCATTTTAGGTTTGACAGCATTTTAGTAGGTAAAGGTGATGCTTTGACATGAATTGAGCTGCGGTTTGGGGAAGGCCTCGAAGGGGACTGGCGATGGCTCCTGGCAGATCCCCGTGTACTGAATAGAAATGAAGAAGTTAAAGAATTGAGATCATGGAGGGTGGGGCACGTAAACGAGAATGAACAGCTTGCAGAACTGGGGGAACCTATATGGATGAGAACCGGAAGGAGCATGTTTGGAGGCGTGGTCCTGCTCCTGAAATTCCGATACATAATCTCCAGTTATGATTTCCATTGAACACGCTGACTTTAGAAACTGTTTACTTAACTTCCAACAGGCTTTGATTGTTAAGACATGAGTGATGTTCTGTTCACCTCATTAGTCAGCGTGCCATAACTGATTTACTTAAGCACCTTTTGCACTTTCTAGGATTTGGATCATAGTCATGATGGCTTAGTTTAAGGCTGTTTGTTCGATGCTGCTCATCCCTCACTCCCTTTACCTTCCACCCGTGCTGCCTCTCTGGCAAGTTTGAAAAGAAAGTTGCAGAGAGAACATTTCTGCTTTTTAAATTGCTGGCTTTGGCCAGAGATGCAGCGAGAGTGAAAGGGCAGCTTGGATTGAGGGGGAGGCTGAGTCACTGCAGAGACAGACAGTAAAACTCATTACACATTTGTTCTTGACTTTTTCTTCACTTCCTAACAAGGCCTCGGGCCTCTGTTTGTTTGTTCTCGTTGTGGATGCACTCCACTGCTTGTGCGCTGCTGACCAATGCTTGGCCATCTGTCATGAAGGAAGGAGATTTGGATTCATGCACTTTTTATGTGTATATCTGTTGGGGAGTAGTCTGAGCTGGATATTGGCAGTTTTTCCCTGTGCTTTAAGTCACAGCGTTGCTCATTTTTACTCATCGTATTACCAGCTCGTTGCAGTATTTTGCCAGTCTTCTCTATTATTGCAGCTCCAGCTGTGACGTTTTCTCTCTGCTGCCAATCTCCCAGAGCAGCGTGTTATGTTGCTGAATGTTTCACAGGCAATAATCAGCAAATTCATTGAAACACGCGATCTGTCTTCACCCACTTTGCTGTTCTTGATGTTTGACTTAATCTCCCCCACTCCGTTTAGCAGATATCTGCAGAATTTGACTTTTCGGAATTGCCTGTTCTGTTTAATGCTTCACTGAATAAAAAATGAAGTGCTGTACAAGAACATATAAGCAAAGATTGGGGTGCTTAGTTTCAGTGTTAGTGTTCTCTGTATTTTGTGTTAATGATGGAAAAAGCGATTTGTAATGTGAGAGTTATCACCTTGCCCCGCAGCGCCTCAGAGCTGCGAAGCGTTAAGCAATTTTACTGTTCTGGTTCACTATCACCGCTCTCATCAATCTCATTTCCAGCAGCAGGCAACTTGTTCCAGCTAAAGAAGCTTTGGTAAACCCTCCGTTCTGTATGTGATCAGGATGATTAACGTGGAACTCAAAGAGCAGCTAAAGTACTGGACATTAACCTCTTAATATCCAACACTGACCCTCTAGGGTTTTGGGTTCGGTTAACGGCCACTACTGTTTTCATTTGTTTGCTTGGAAACATTGTTAATGTGTGAGACTTCATTTAGGAGTTAACATCTTCTAACTTGTGAAAGTTTTCCTATTTGGTATGTGGCTAAATAAAAGCCAACCCTAACCCTAGGAGAGTTGACACCGTAGATTTTAGCAGGTTAAACTGAAAGTTTGCCATGAGTGAGTAAATATTTGACTATTTGACAAGTGGAAAAAAATGTTGCTGGGTGTATAAGACACCATAAGGAATCATTTGTTTTTATTTATTTTATTTTAGCAAACTTTCTTTGTAGTTTTAATAAATATTTTATTTGAAAAAGTATTATTGATGTCTAGGGCTGCCACGATTAGTCGACTAGTCACGATTACGTCGACTATCAGAATCGTCGACGACTGATTTAATAGTCGACGCGTCGTTTGAAGCTTTGTAAGATCACAAAAGACGCAGGAATAAGTAGTAGGATTTAAGAGTGTAATAACGGACTGAAACAGAAGATGGCAGCACTGCATGTACAAGGATGCCAGCTGCCGTTAAACCCCGAAGAAGAAGAAGCTGTCCCAGAATTCATAGCGCAGCCCAGCTCAGTTTACAACAATGGCGGCAGCTAATTAGTTTCAATATTCTTTCTAGGTCACAAAATAAACGTTTAACATATTTTCAGGCGAGAATGTAGCTGTGTAAACCTCAAATATCTGCTCAGTTTATCAAGACACCACATATTTTCAAAAGCGCTCCGACGTTTTCGGAGACGTCTGTTACCCACTAGCTCGATAGCTAGCCGGGGGCTAGGCTCACCAGAGCCGTGAGAACACCGGACTCCCGGCAAATCGTTTTCAAACCCACCGCTGTCTTTCGCTACTCAGGTTAAACATGATATATAAGTCACTTAGATAACTTAAAAATGTTATTGTTTGGCTTTTTTTAGTATTTTATTTGTTCCTGAGTAAATCGGTTTGGCTGAGATTAAAGTTATAGTTTTTACACAGCTGAATAAACATCAAGCAGACAGCTGATTATCAGAAGTGTGAGATGCTCGAGAATTTACTCCGGTGTCCTGTTATATTTTAGATAGCAAGGGGTTTATTAAACTTCACCGAAACAATCTGCAAATTTCATTAAAATTTAATAAACTATCATCTTGTCTTTATTTTTAGTTAGCACATACCTTACACACTTAAAGCTGTAAGCTAATGATAGTTATATTAGAGCAGATGCTGCTGGTGCAATAAGCTGTACTTTTACGTCCAATCGATACATGATCTGATTAGTTGACTAATTGCAAAAATAATCGGTGACTAGTCGACTATCAAAATAATCGTTTGTGGCAGCCCTATTGATGTCCTGCAAGCTGTAGATGGTATAAGCTTGTTTAATTTCATTTCCGCTATGTATGAGTGGGGCTTTTTGGGTCCAACGATGATCGTCTTGATTTAATTTGTCTGAACTTCTGGTACTGACCTCTGAGACTTGATGACCGCCGGTGAAAAGGCCAATTTTGTGCTATTTTTGGCCACAAAAGCAATTAGCAGGAGCAGTGTGCCAGAGTTCAGGTGTTAGGGAGACAGAGGGAAATGGCACTGGGTCCAGGTCTGCTGCTGAGCTGAAGGATTCAGCGGCCAAAACCAGGTTTTATTTTTAATTCGTACAGCGGGGGAGCTGAGGGGAAAAAGCACCGCACAAACATACAAATATAAGCCCTCCCTCAGTGACTCTTTCCCTCTATTTCATCCAACCATCCTCATCGTCAGGCTCGGAGTCTTGAAATGAATCCTCTGCTCTCCTTTCCTCGTGGTTGGCTCAGTTGACTCTGTCTACGACTGTGTGTGTGTGTGTGTGTGTGTGTATGTGTGTGTGTGTGTGTGTGTGCTCATGCCCCAGTAAAGAGCAGAGCTCTGTCACTGTAGCTCATGTCGGTGTTTGTATCGTATCTTTCCTGCTTCTAACCAAACATACCTTCTCTTTTTTCTCTCTCCTTTTACAGTCCATCATGGAGCAGTTTAACCCGTGCTTACGGAACTTCATAGCCATGGCAAAAAGCTATGAGAAGGCGCTCACCAGTGAGTACACCAACCATTTCTTGTTTACCGTCTGTCTTCGTCGTTCTCTCGTTCCTCCAGTCGTCCAGGCAGAGGGCCAGCTCACCCGACACTTGGCGCTGCATCTGTATCGTCTTGATTTACCTCGAGACTGGTTAGCTTTAGGGTGACGATGGCTCAGATAGTCACGTTAAGAGCGTTGTTGATGCCAAGCTTACGATCCCCATCAGAAGCTTTTAAACTACACACACTAGTTTGTGCCTCGATCTTATTCAGACGTCCGGTATTGTGCTGTGATGTCCTGTGATTGTTCCGCTGTGATGTCTTCCTCCTTTCTGTCCACCAGCAGTTCCTCTCGTCATTCTCATTAACGTCTGTCTCTACCTTTTTATCCTTTGTCGTTGCTTTTTGAGGTTTGAATCGGTGTGTTTGTGTGTGATTGTGTGTGCGTGGGGGGGCAAAGAGTAGGGAGGTGAGGTATACACTCAGTCAAGGTCAAAGACAAAACACAGGAAATATCCAGAGGGAGCTAAGTGGAGCATTGGCTAATGCAAAGTGGAACAGGGAGAGTCGTGAGAATAACGGTACCCCTACCCCATGAGGCCCAAGAAATGAGAACGAGCAGAGCCGGTATTCAGGACAAGACAGGATAAAAAAATGTTTGATAAAAGGAGAAGGTAGAAGGAAAAGACTGCGAGTTCACAAAAACAGAAATTCCAAAATTCTCAGCAGTTATTGGAATCCTGGAGCATGTCCGGTGGCTTATTCTTTAACTTCACAAACTCTGATTAATTAAAGCTACGCAGTCAGCATGGATAACGTGATTTCATGCCTCTGGGTCAGGCCGATAATGCTTGTCCTGATGCCTTGTACAGTATATGTATTGAGATAACACACGCCTCCAACCATGTCGAGCTCATTTATTGATAAGAAAACCTTCCAGCTCTGCTCTTAGATGTCACTCTGTGGAGGGAGGAGGATGAGGAGGAGGAAGAGGAGGTTATCGCCGTCGTATCATATATTCAGTGATGGTGCAGACTTGCTTGGTATGCTGTGTGCGGTTTCGAACCGGGCTCTCCTTTGTGTGCTTGGAGAGGAAATGCAGGGAAGACTCGGCAGCCTGCAAGAACAATAAAGAAGGCCTCACTCTAGTCTGATAGATAAGGCTAAAAATAGCCCTGCGACTCTCTGAGTGGGGATTACACTTCATCAATGCCAAGCAGCGGCACAGAGGCAGAGTTTAGAGTGGGGCTGGGCACCCAGCAAGCATCTATTGTCATAGGAAAAATGCCAGTGCAGCCCCTCCTCGTACTAGAACTGGGGCGGCAGCTTGACATCCCAGCGGACTGAGAGGACCAGAGTGATGCAGGAAGGAGCCTGCTTTCTGGGCTCGATGAGCACAGTGTGGTTTGGGATGTAGCGCTCAGCCAAATTCTCTCTTTATTAAAATCTTAATTGCAGCGTGGTGCAGGGCTGCAGCAGAAACGTGGGAGCTGTGCGGCTGGAACATGCTGTGCTTGTGCAGAAAGAGGAGAACACATGTGAAATCAAATAAAGGGAAGATGTCAAAACTGAGACGGAGATTTCTGTCTTGTTTGGTGACATCACTGAAAAATCGTTGGTCTCAGTGGAAGCTTACAAGAGTACAAAGATGTGTCTACTGATGGCTCTGTGATTTAGTAACCTTTTCTTCAAAAGCAGTTAATTAAAAACGAGTAACTTTAGTTTATCTTTAATCTGCTTGTTTGGTTCAGTTACCATGAAACAGGAGATTATTTGAAGCTGTAATCAGGAGCCGTCTTTTTCCAAATTTAGCCCATTTATAAACGAGACGTTCGGGTTTTGAGCTGAATCAGATTTGTCTGCTTTCTGTGGAGGAATGTGAGAGGAGGCTTGATTGAGGTTGTGGAAAGCTTGATTTTGAAATTGATGACATCAACACGAGTCACATGTCACCAACCTCAGCTGATTTAAACCTTGTTTGTGTTTCATCTGCTCTGCTCTGTATTGGCTTTATATCACTGTTCTAATCCTCTTTACAGGCAAGTCCTCCTTTTCCTCGTCCTCTGCCTTCTTCTTCTTCTTCTCTTCTTTATTTTTTCTCCTGCTTCTGTGCCTCTCTGTCACTTTCCAGCTGACAGACAAGCAAAGCATTCCCTGGAGCTAATCCGGCTTCACCTGGACCTGCTCTCCTCCCGGCTGAGATTTCTCTGCACATCGATTAAATTAGCCTTGCTCACCCAGCCATCTTAGCCTTACCTCCATCCCCTTGCTTTCCCATCCACTCATATCCTACCTAAGCTTAACTCAAGCCAGGCTTCAGAGAAGCCGGAAAAGGGTCTTGGCCTGTCACTGTCATAGCTTACGGAGGAGGGTTGCGCTGCTGTGTAAAGACTTTTGTGGCTTTTTATTCCTGGTTTTCATAAAAGAGTCCTCACAAAATCGTCTTACTGGAGAAATGAAATTGTTAAGTGCTTGTGCAGACTGAGAAGCCAGACGCTGTCTTAATTTACAGAACAATAACTTGCATAGCTCAGTGTCTCCGCGGACTTCTAGATGTGAATAGATTTTCATTGTTTTCCATGCGGGGATGTGAATACTTGTCATTTTCCTGCTCTCTCTGTGGGATTCTGCATGAACCTTCTCTGGCAGTTCAAAACACACTCATCAACATGACGGCCCTGTAATAAACTCGCTCATCCATATGTATATCCTGACTGGGCATGTGTCCTCTGTCATCATGACTTTCACTCCCCGTGTAGCTGACCCCTGACCTGCTTTAATTCACCGTCACCGCTGCCTGAGGCTGTCTCGCCCTCATTTCTAAGCCCCGAGTCACCGCTGCGTCTCGGCTCGTGTCCCCGGCTTCTGTGGCGATACGCCGCAGAGAATAACGGTTGACAGTATTTGAATTGTAGAGTGCTTACACATCACTGCTGTGAAAGGGTTTGTCAGCATATTATTATGTACGGGGTTGTAAAGATGTGAGGTGCCATTAGGATTTTAAAGCTTTAGTTCATCCAAATTACGAGAATACTTATTTTTTCTGCTTATGCCACGCAAATCGTTTTTACTGTCTGTCATAATGTAAATTTCAAGTGCACCAAATGGCACATATTCAAAAAAGCAAACATATTGTTCACCTACTTGGTGCTTTTACTCATATTTCAGAACCTCCACAGCATCTGTGTTTAATTTAGTCCAAAATCTGAGGGTCCAGGTTCATAACTGTTAATTTAATTAGACTAAAACATTTATAACCTGTATATGAAGGACAAACTTGGAGTTTTAAACCACCAAAAGTAATTTAACTCAATCAGCTAGTTTATTAAACTAGAGAAGAAACATTACTCTGCTGGTCTAGATTAAATTAGATGAGATTAGATTAGATTAGTCCTTATTGTCTCTGTTGGGAGAAATTTGTCTTGGACAAGCGAGCGCGACACGTCACGTAAAATCATAACTTCACACACTGATAATAAGTTTGGTGCCTCATACCTTCATCAAGACAATGAGGAAATCGGTTTTAAGATTAATCTCAAGCAGCTGCATATAAGTTACAAGTTACAAGAGCTTTCTTTTTTCCATTTGTAGTTCGTTACAGCATTATTGAGCAGATTCAAACAGGTTTTGGATCCATAAGGGTAAACAATGTTTAAAATGCCCCCACGTTATTCGTATTACATGAAACTGAACAACAACAAAAAACCCAATACAAATATTCATATTTTATATTTTTCCTGTTTCATTTCTGCTCATTGTATTTCCACTTCTCCAACACAGCTGGTATAGTTTCATAATTATTATTTTTTAAATATACAGAATGACCTACTGCATAAAAAGGACAGATTTTAGGCTGAGTTTTCCTCCTCCACTCATCTGTATCACACTCACAACCCACAAATAAACGATAAAATAAAAATTTCAACACAATAGACACAGTCATCATCAGTTTCAAAGAATGGAATAAGATCCTTCTCACGATGGTTCCTGGAGCTGAGAGGCTTTTCTCACTGAGCCTAGACCAGGGGTGGCCAACTCCAGGCGTCGAGAGCCCCTTTATCCATCCCAGCTGATATAATGGCTAAATAACCTCCTCAACATGTCTTGAAGTTCTCCAGAGGCCTCGTAATGAACTAATCGTTTGATTCAGGTGTGTTGACCCAGGGTGAGATCTAAAACCTGCAGGACACCGGTCCTCGAGGCCTGGAGTTGGCCACTCCTGGCCTCGACTAACTCATGTGACCCTGGCTGAGTGAATAATAAAGGGACAGATCTTCAAAGTCTTCATCACTACAATGTTGTGCAGCCAGAGACTAAATATTGCCAGACTCTGATAAACTAGACCCGTTTAAATGGGAGGTGATATTTCACCTGAATGTGATGCAGGTCTGTAACTGATGACAGGTCAGGGTCACTGACGGATGATTTAGTTTTGGAACTGTATCCAGAAAAAAGATCAAATAATCAAAAGTAGCAGACATAAAAATGATTCTGTGATCTCTTCATACCAAGAACCCGAGCTCTTTGTCCTCCCCTCAGTTCCTGCTCTCTCCGTCACGCTCTGTGTGTGCTTTTGCGCGTCACATGACTCTATTTCCTCTATTTTCTGAGTGCTGCCTACTCCAATCAGAGATTGTATCAGATGATGATGATTAAAAACTTATAAACCTAAAATTTAAATCAGTGAAATGCAGGATTTGTCGGGTTGTCGGTTTACTTGAAAACTGCGTTGTTTTCACATTTTAAACATAGGATTACTGTATGATGTGAGGAAACTAAGAAACAAACTCATCGTCAATATATAGCCCAGAATAGAGAAACCTTTTTTTCCCTTTATGACCTTAAAAAGAAACTTTGTGCAACTTACAGCAAAATTACTTTTTTTAAGCATTAAAATGTTTCTCCTGGTAAATTATAAAAGAGGAAAGTAATAATAAACGAGGTAAATAGTAGAGGTGGGAATCGCCATACAACTCACGATACGATATTATCACAATACTTAACGCACGATACGATATTATTGCAATTTTTTAAAATATTTTGCGATATTCAGATTCTGTACATAAAGGTAAACTTTATCAATATTCATTTTCTCTAATATCAAAGTCTCACACTCAGTCTTTCTCTCATTTCAGTTTGATTGTTGACAAACTGAACGGTTTGTATTACAGTCTAGTCCAACTTAACTGAATCAACCATCTGGTACAATTATAGCTATTCTGAACTATGCAGTTTATGAAAACTATGCAGCCCCTTCAGCAACTGAAGAATTTGAAAGTAAATTAAAACAAAATATAATTTTACATTAAATAAAAAAGTTTTAAACTTAATTAAAATAAAACATGTCTTAAATTAAAATAAGTAAACTGTCATGTTTATTGCTGCCAAAAAACAAGTGAAACACATTTGGACAGTGAAGGAATGTCAGGATTCTTGCTCAGAAAAAGGATCAACATGCTCTGAAGTCAGAGCACAAAAACCTTTTTTTGTAACAAAATATTGATTTCTGCTGTCCCTGTATCGATACATTATTAGCAAACAAAATATCACCATACTACACAGTATCCATTTTTCCCCCACCCCTAGTAAATAGGAAATAAAAAAGTCAATTAAGAAGAAGAGAGTCGGTTGGTTTCAAAATGCCCACATTTCAAATTTGGAAATTTACTCAGTGATTCTGCTGAATATAGGAAAGCTGTTACCTGGATGGTATTCACTTTGCAAGAAAACATTTAATTACATTTTCTCTGTTGACCCAGAATCTGACCAAAAAAGAAATCCTTTAAAACTGATTAGAACAGGGAAGATAAACAAATAAAATGTTTTTTTAATTTTCCTGTAATTTGGATAAACTAATCCTTTAAAATCGATTTTTCCAAAGTAGTTTGCGGTGAAAGGTTTTGCTTTGCTTTTTAACCTGGCAGTCTTGAGATTTCTGTTTCCTGTAGTTGCCTCCATAGAGCTTTTTCTTTTCCCGCCTGGTCTCCATTTCCGCCTGTCGATCTCCCAGCCTTACCTCTCTGGGGGAGGGGAGGGTTGTAGGGGATGGTTGCAGAGCTGAAGAAGACATCATTTCAACTCCGCACCCTTGATCTGATGCCCAATGCTTCCATGTTTCCAGGTGTCACATACGCTGCAAAGGGCTACTTCGACGCTCTGGTGCGGATGGGCGAGATGGCCAGCGAAAGTCAAGGCTCTAAGGATGTTGGTGAGTCCTTGTAGTGGCAGTAGCACCCTTGATGGGGTACAGGGGGGTTACACAAGCAGATGGTGGATGGGATCGTGCTGTAGGGCAGAAGCAGCTGATGACCAACCTGAAATTGGACACACACACCCAAACACACACTCACAGATGTTTTTCCAGCACTTAAGTGCTTCAGAACGTTGTGTAAATCTTAAAGATGAGCCTTAGCCTGTCTTTTCCTGCACTTCAGAGCTTATTTGATACATTATCACCTCCAATTCATACAGTGAAACACATTCTGGTTCAAGAAGAATTAATTCTGCATGATTGTCACAGTTTGCCCATTTGGTTAATCCCTTGTTTCCTCACATTCCGGAAAGATAACGGCTTTCCAGTCGCTTTTTTATTGCACTGCTGTGAGCGAGTAATAAATTTACAAATTTGTTTGGCATTTGGTATTCACAAGAGCGCACACGGCGAGGTGGATTTGCTTTCTATTCATAATAAGCCCTCAATATATTTACAGTGCTAATGAAAAATCGTCCTGTTTTGAATGGCGCTTCCAGCAAGTTGTCAGGATAAAAAATTCCCAGCTCCCTTTGCTCTCACGCAGCGTGTCGTCTGGTTTCGGTTGGATCAGCTCTGGTTCTGTTTGCTATAGTGATAACTGGTGTTGATGAGAACTAGCTGATAGCTGTTGTATGAAGCAGGACAGCACTGTTATAACTGTAGACCAGGTCACATGCCGGGGCGTGTGCAGAGTCTTTGTTAGTCCGGATTACGGAAGCTTCTTCTTTCCTTCACCTTGATGGGATGTAAGATAGCAGGCGTGTCCTGAATCAGCAGAGGAGAGGAGGAAGAAAGGATGGAGAGATGGTTAGAGGAGTGTGAAACAGACATATCTGAGGTGACTGAGGAGGATATAAAAGCTGCATCCATTATTCATGTGAGGACCTTTTTTGGGGGCTTCCTCGCATTTCTTCTGGAGCTTTTCGCTTTTCCTCCCTTTCTCTCTTTGAGCAAACACCGGGTAGAGCTCCAATATGAAAAGCTCTTTTCTTTATCTGTTTGGTTTCGCCTCCATGATTTTTTTATGTAGTTTGAATCATTTCCATATCACACTGTTTTAGGGTTGAATGTTTAAACATCCAAGCCGGTGACTAACTTTAAATCTAAATCATTAAAGCCACTTAAAAGTAGGAGGAAAGGCCTTTGCACACCAAGACTGTTTCATCATGAGTAAATATTTCTCCCAAAATCTCCGTCACAGTGTTTTGCAACTGTTCGTAGGATTCACTTATTGTGTATATATGCAAATATGCACTACACATGAACGCTTTTCATGCATTAGAGATGATTCTTTTTAAAAAATGCAAATTTTTGACTTTGTGTGCAAACTCCTTAACAGGACATCCCATCATCCATCTCTGCATCCTCATTTCCATCAGCTTGGTTGCTCTTCTGTTTGCCTTTCATGCTCTCTGTCCTCTGTAGTCTTTTTGTCTGCATGTTTGTTTCTTTTTCTAGCAGCCCAACCATGACTCAGCAGCTCTTTAACGACTCAGCAGAACTTCCCTCCGCCTCCAGTGAAATGACAGACTAGGCCGAGCAAAATGGATTGATGCCGTCTCTGCATATCAGCAGCGCTCAGAGCGGCTGTGGTCTGTGCAGAGCGGCGGGGGAGCCCTTCTGACGGCGGTTATTGCTTTTGTGGATTCTTTAGCATATTCCATTACTGGTGTTAAGCCTCACAGCTTCACTGTGATGAAAACAGAAGAAAAATGTAGTTTGTGGATGATTCTGCAGTCACTCAGTATGAAGTGTGCAACTTATATCAAAGTTCTCCCGGTTAATCCATAGATGACAGTGTCTCAATGGGATTTTCTTTTAGTAGTAGACAAATATGAACGTTTTCTGGAGATGCTGAATTATTAAAAATACATGAGCAGGCGATGAGAGATAATTATCCAATTTTTCTCGTTAGACCAATTCAATGATACGTTATAAAGTAAACAGCCTCCTTTTGCCAGTTTTGCCGGTTTTGCTCCAGAAGAAGCCGGAGGAAACACTGAGCACCATTGTTGCTGCGTAATGTGGAAAAACTCCCAAGCCTGCCAGCTTATTAATTAACAGATAACAAGGGTTGTGCGTTCGGTTTTGTGTGTGTGACTGAACTAAATTTCCTCAGCTGGCACATGTCTGTAGCTGTGACCGGAGCCACGAGCACCGAATCCCAGATAAGCACAACTGTGTGCGAGTTTGTGCGTGTTTGCCGGGGATAATCACTCACCCACCTACCACACACTTCATAATTAATGAGGAATGAAGGCAGATTTGTAAAATCGTCCAACTTGTAATTGTTCCTTTAATTGGGTTTTGTTGAGGAGAAAACGTGTTGGCGCCGTGGAGCTGAAGTAACGGGGCCGGACTACAGACTGCTTCAACTCTCAAAGTGAAATCTGGCAGAAAGGCTGCGCCACCTCCGACTGTACTCTCTGAAACAATGCAATTAATCACAGCGCATTAAGATGAACAGCAGCTAATGGCATTAGCACATGAGCAGAGGATGGAGAGTTGCATGTGACAGCGTGAAATGAGGAGGGCGAGTGAAGTCGGGTTGAGGAATTGACCTTGATGGTCAAAGAGAAAAATTTAATGTGGGATGGAAAAAATACTGGACTGTTGATGAATTGGCTCGCACATTAGCAGCTCTGATCTTATTCAGGCTAAATGGGTCACTGCCGTTCCTCTTAAATAAAAGATGCCGCGAAAGTTGATCATATTAGACATTATTGATCAGCTTTAAGTTACAATAAGTGTCGTGTTTGTGAAGATCTGATGTTTTAATGAAATTGGGAATGAATCTTTGAGGCTAACGTTTGCAGTTTATGAGTCTGTGATAGTTTTTCTTGCCCTGTAATTGTAAATGGTGAAATCCACTTTGTCAGATGGCGTTTGTGCCTAATCATTAAGCACAAGGCATTTTATAGCAGTGGCACCTGGTCAATACTGGTCGCCTGTCCTAAGTTGGTCTGCAGAGTCCACTTGAGGAGGCTGAAAGGGTGGAGGTAAGTCAACCATAAAAACACTTGGTTAGATTAAGGCATTGAAAGTTACTTATTTGGTGAAATTTAGTGGTTTGATTTAAAAGGCACTCTGCACCTTACCTCAAGTGGCAGAAACCTTTGACCAGTACCATAAGTTGCCGTAGGACCGTGTGGGCAGCCTGGCTTCAGTGTGGCGAAGGAACTAGTTCCTAACTGAAACTTCTGTCTGTGTATATTCCCAGTTATCCATTTCATGGTAACCTTTAGATCCTGAAAAGATGTTTTACCTCTTCAGAGCTGAAGAAGCCTCTTAGATGAGAGGTGGAGCAGCTTAAAAACCTGAAGAAGTCCAGCTGTGTTTTTTTTCAAGCTCTGAGGACTGCTAAATGGGTTTGCTGTTCTGTTTCTGGCACTATCACCAAAGAATGACTCGTAAAAAAAGCAAAATGTAAGCTTTGAAATATCCTTAAATCTGTGCTTCTTTACGTTCACACTGCAGGCGAAAGCACATCAAATCCGATTTTTTTTGACCCTATGCGACCCATATCCGATCATGGTGTGACAGTGTGAACGGCACAAATCCGATATTTTCAAATCCGATCTGGGTCGCTTTCGTATGTGGTACTGAATCCGATACATATCCGATGTTTTAGAAAGCTGCTGTGTGAACGGTCAAGTCGCATTAAATCCGTCTTTTACATCACCGACACAAGACAGACGGCAATTATCAGCGCCGGAGAAGACATCACGAACGCTTCCTGGCCATCCGGTGAAACTGTTGGGAAGACAGCGTGAACATTTTATTTGTTCTGTATAATCTGCAGATTCTGACAGAAATCTGCAACTATCCTTTGAAGCACCGCTCCTCTCTAAAACAGCAATAAGGATCATTATTAGGTTATTTACATTATTATGTAAATAACAAAATAACTTAAAGCAAAAATTGGGAAACGTGAAGTCCGAAGTCTTTATATTAACGGCCATCAGTCAAACAATACTGTTGCTCTGGGTCTAAACAGAGCGCGTTGTGTGTGACGTCTTCTTTTGCGCATGCGGCGCTTTGAGCGTTCACACTAGAGCGCGTTTGCTGTCGCATTTTATTTGTAGTGTGAACGAGCAGACAAAAAAATCGGATTTGATCAAAAAATCGGAATTGAGCATCAAGACCTGCAGAGTGAACGTAGCCTTAGTTTGTTGGGGTTTTTATGTTCTAGACTTGGTGTGTCAGCTCATATGTTAAAGCATACAGCAAAAAAGGTTGACTTAAGGATTTCTGGTGACACCGGCGGTAAAATAGTGTTGTGGATTTCTTCTCCTTGGCCACTAAGCATTTTACACCAAAACACATGTTTGTTCATTCATTCATACAAGGCGTTTATCCTTCACATACAGCATTATATATGGAGTATATGGATGTTCACACACTGATGGATGCATCAGAAGTGATCATGGGTTCAATATGCTGAGTGAAGCTTCGATGTCTCAGTGAGAAGCTGAAGCTGCGATCAGTGGGAGACCGCCTCTACTATTTGAGCGTGAGTCGCTGAACTAATCCAGCCTTTACCCGTGAACAGCGTTACAAAAAAAATGTAATAAGGACTAATGCATGTTTCATAATAAAGCCTCAATCTGCTTTTCAACCCATTTTCAGCACCAGTTATTAACAGCAGAGGTATATGAATGTGTCAAGCTGCAAAAGAAGTTCTAACAGAGATGCTCACCACGGTGTTTTTAAACTAAACACTTTGTGTGTCACTTAAGAAGCAGCTGTGGAGACATGGGAACAGTTTAATAGTAGACTTGAGCTGCCGACACACAAACACGTACTCATAAATAGACTTATTGTACAAGCAAACACCCTCACACGCCAGAGCAGGCCATAATCAAACTGACTAAAAAGCAAGAAAGCATTACATGATTATTATCCACTCCTGCAGCCTTAAAATAAACTGACACACATCTCCACACGGCGACAGAGATGGACCGTGCGGTGTCACACATGCTAAACAACACATAAGAAACTGGCGCAGGAAGAGGAAATGATGCACCGCTGCGCTTCGTTCGCTTGTTCTTAATTTACGCGATGCTGTCAGAGTTTGAACAACTGCTCTGCTGCATGACTCCCTGCGAGCAGAGACGAGATACTCCATGACTGCAGAGTGGAGTGTCATCCCACTCATCCTCTCCGCTTTCACTACGCTCTGTGTCTGCGAACGCCCCCGCTTTGATGTGGGAGCTCAGGCAGCCCTGGGAGAACACGCCGACTCTGCACACGTTTCTAAAAATAGATTAAGTGAAACGCATCGACTGGATCTGCTTTAAAGGAGGAGGAGAGAGGAGCTTGGCGCGCGAGCCGCAGCCCAAACATGGTTCGCCGGTGATGTCAGTATCGATGAAAATGACATTATCCTTCTTCCGTATACTAAATATGGGCATGGTTGTGAGCAAAAACATAGGAGGCTCCTGCAGTTCCGGTTCCCCTTTGTCCATATAAGGTCTCTGCCATTCAAATGCAGCGTTAGGCAGGGATCGGACTCACTCAGGTCTGTGCTCAGACACAAAACCTGCTGGAAGCATGAGGAAAAACAGCCCTTTGGCTTTTCTTATTGTTTCCTGCAGCTGATTTAAAATCAGCAGACTGTTCATCCAAACCTGCATCCTATTCACTTTATGCATCTGTGCCTGTCATTAAAATCTACTTAAAATCTCATCATTACTCAGGCTTTTCACGTATGTCTTAGTGCAGGTAGAACATGGAGCAGGATTGCTCAACAATACAGGATTAATCTTATGAGCCTTATAAAAGATGACCTCATTAAAACTGTTCTGCTCATACAAAGTCTGCTTGGGGTGGCAGCAAATGGAGATGAGATCCAAACGGAGAAGACATCCTATTCAGATGTTCAAACTACCTCAGCTGTCGCCTCCTGATGTGAAAGAGCAGGAGCTTCAAGCCTCCTCTGGATGTCTGTCTTTAAGGCTGAGGACAGCCAGTGGCAAAGATGCAGCTTCTTATGTGAGGGTTCAGCCGTAAATCGACTGGTAGATCAGAAGCTTTGCCTTCTGGCTCAGCTCTGTCTTCGCTTGGATTCTCTGGTACATTTACATCACCGCTGATGCTGCACCGGTCCAGCTCACGCTCCATCTGTAAGACCTTGAGATAACTGAACTTCACCGGTTAAGAAGTCTTCCCTCGGCCCAGAGAGAGCCACAAACTGTTCTCCAGCATAGTTTCTGATCCCGGGTTTCTCACAGTCTTCTCATGGTAATGGTCCGATGAGGCCAACAGAGCAGCATCATCCCCCATTCTGTCTTTTTTACAATTAGATTAGGACATCATTTTCTAAAGCACTGATTTATAGCGCTTTCACTATACATCAGCTGTTAGGTAGATTTTTATATTCCTGTGTCTGTTATTCATGAAATATATTAATTATTGTTTAATTCCATAGTAAGCACAAAGACCTCATGATTCCTGACTATCTTCCACCAGAGCTCCAGCTCACTTGGGATGCCTGTGAGCAAATTATCGTAGTATATCCACATATTTTATCCTCTCATTTTGTTCCTATTCATCAAATTAACATCTATCCCGTGTCTTCTCATTGCCGTGGGCTGAGCACTCTGTAGCATAACATCCATCTCATTAAATCAATTTAAGGTTAATTTAGATGGCCAAATTTAAGGCCCAGGAAACAATTATCCTTTGGATGATTAATTCATTGCAACACATATTAGAGAACTGTGTCGACCTTTAAGGCATATTTCTCCACTTCAGCCAACATACTGTTAAAGGATAGCACGCTTTCATAAATGGGAACAGCGGCTAGATGCAATCAGTGACTCAATTAGGCAACGGTGGGGGAGAATGTAATTCTGACGGGTCAGAAAGACAAAAAAATTCCTTCCTGTGGTTCAGTATTCATCACTGTATAATTTTCCCCTCATTTGTCTCTCAAATAATTAGCTGGTGTCGCAGAGGGAAGTGGTTTGAATCGCCTCTCATGCTGCACAGCTGGATGGCGGCAGCAGAAATACGAGCGCTCGCTCTGTGAAGCAGAGGTAGAGAAAACAAGATGAAAGCAATAATAAAGGCTCGTAAAGAGGGACATGAAAACATCATTTGTGACATTCGAAGGCCGTCGCTTAGGGAAATTCTTCCATAATATGCACAACTGGTGTCCCTCCAAATGTGTCTTGCTTGAAATCTCACGCTGCTCAGCTTAAAGAAAAAAAAAGCTGTTGACCCCAGTGTAACCCTCATTTTTCTGATCCAGCAAAGGCAGAATTTCCCCTGAGCTTCAGCTCCAATCTGAATTCAGCCAGCATTCATTCTGCATAGAGGGGAGAAAATGCAGCAGGAGCACTCTTACTTTTTTTTTCTCCCCCCGGCCTTGTCACCTCAGCATCTCAGAGCGCAAACTGGGAACGCTTATGACCGTGTATAACTTTAAAAATCATCGATTGCAGCATATTGAACCATCGCTTGACGTGCAAAGTCAAAACGAAAGGATATTACTGGAGTATTTAGTGTTTGCTTTCATGCAATGAAATTTTTTTTTCTCCTGTAGGTCTTAGTACATAATGAAGTAAGTACATCCCATCTCATCCCAGGGTATCTGCTGCTGCCCTTTAGATGTCCTTTAGATACTACTGATGTTGCAGAGATGCATTAAGGTACCCTTTGGCACTTTAATGAACCGGATGCAGCAATTTAGTCTTTCAGTCCTCTTTTAAAACTCTAAAGAGTGCAAAGAGCCGGGTGGTAGGGGACGTGGTCGAGGAATGCTCTACACTGCACATAAACGATGGACATAGCCACTGAAATTTCCACATTTTGAAGAATTAACTTCAGCATTTTAGCTGCTGCTGGATGTTCAGCCATCATTTTTCTTCCTTTTACCTGGGGACGGGTCATAGGGGCAGCAACCTAAGGCAAGTTTATTTGTATAGCACAATTCAACAACAAGGTGATTCAAAGTGCTTTACAAAGACATTAGAAACAAAAACAAATAAAAAGCATGATTTAAAATTGATTAAAACAAGCAAACTAACTAACTAATTAACAAACAAACAAACAAAACAGTATATAAAATCAAAACAGATAAAATCAGTAGTTAAAATGTAAGTTTTGAAATTGCAGAGAAGTCTTCCTTCTCTCCAGTCACCTCGTCCAGCTTATTCAGAGGAGCTGAAGGTGCATACTCTCCAGCATGTCCCGGGTCTACACCGAGGCCACCTCCCAGATGGGCATGTCTAGCACACCTCGCCCAGGAGGAATGTTTGTCAGGGGCCTGGACCGCGTCAACTGACTCCTTTTGATGTGGAGGAGTAGCAGCTTTACTCTGATTACTCAGAGTGACTGAACTCCTCGCCCTGTTGCTAAGTTAGTTGGAAGCTATCCTTTGGAGAACCGCTTGTATTTGTGATCCCATTATTTCATTCACTACCCAAAACCCGTGACTACAGATCAAGGTGGGCGAGGCTTAAATGTTCACCTGCCAGCACAGCTGTGCCACCAACTTTTAAGCTTTACCAAAATCCAAACTTATGTGTGATTAAAAGAATAATATTTGATATATATTCCAAAATATATACTATATAAATATTTTGGAGCTACCCTCTTGTCGTCATTGCCAGTCGTTAAAAAATGCACAGGTTTGTCAGCCAGGAGACTCCTGTTTGTGTCCTGTTTGGTAGCTTCATGATTTACACTTTGTTTGGCTTTGTTTTCACTTCCTCAATAAATCGGACTAAATTAGAAGAGAACCAAAACACGCAGTCTTCCAAAATGGCTTAAGATACAGTTTTTGTCAGCTTTTTTCCCCTAACTGCTGATGTAACCGAAAACCCAAGTGGCTAATCTGCGACTGGGTACCAAACTGTCCTTCCTCTGCCCGGACATCACCAGAGCAGAGCTGCCCTGCTAATTTAGCTTCCCTTTACTGCTCCTGCCTCTGTCCTCACGTCACCCCAGGTGGAGAGGGAGGATGCAGAGAAACAAAAAGAGGAAGAAACAAGAGACACGATGAAGAGAGAGATGCAGAAGAAAGACAGGAAGCGATGTGCTCCCGGCTCGTTAGCAGCTTCCACCCAGTCTCTTGGCAAATCAAAACCAAACTGCCAAGTGAGCACACGGGCACTTTGATCACCTCCACCTGCCCTTCATTAATACAACCCACTACGATTCATCAGCACTTTAAAACAAGCTGTCTTGTCAACAGTGAGCTGGACGTCTTTTTGGGTGTCAGTCAACTGACAAAAAAGAGATCAGCGAGGGATTGTGTAGTGATTAATTTAGCAAATGTCTCTAATGGGATGGTGATGTGGCTTTAATAATGTGTTGGACTATAAAATGTCCTTGAGCTGTCGCATTGTCCTTGATGTGGGTAGTCGGCCAAATGGTGACTTAATGATGCTGATAATAGAGACTCTGATCTGAGACACTTTTCATACATGCCAGTTGTTTCGCGCAGGAAGCTGTTGTTAGGCTCTTGATGCCTGTCTCCTCCCAGGCTTGTGGGATTTTCTCTTTCTGCGTGTTTATCCATTTCAGAACCGAACATAGTGGCACTCGTCAGCTCATTATTAACTTATTGTCACCGAGCTGTAGCGTGAAGCTGTCAATGAATTCTCATGTCATGCCTTTTTAAAGCAATGCCCCATTTAATGGAAGAAGAGATGTTTATAGGCTTGAAATCCACATTATACCCTGATTCCCACTGTCGCCTGTGCCTCATTGTGCTAACTCTAAACAAGCACACAGAGCAAATACATCTTCTTTTTCTTAATTTGTACATTTCTCACTGTGAGAAACAATTAGAGGTCAGAAGTAATGATTTAAGACAACACGAATTGTGTTGACCTGCCTGGGTCTCTGTTGATTTGTCAAAATCCCATCCACCACTCTGCCCGCGTCTTTGTAGCAGCTTGCATCTTCTTCCACAGATGATCGCTCTTCATTTAGCACCCCATCAGCCACCACGTAATGATTATGTATAGCCAGTCACTCCCATCGATCTCCTGTAGCTCGATCGCGCTTTTAAAAGATTCATTTTTCTTTCCGATAAACTGCAGAAGCGAAGACGTCAAACAGCCCAGATCTAAGACGACATGTTTACACTCACTTCAGCGGGATTTGTGCCCTTATTGTAATTTATAAGATGAAAACGCAGTGACAGCTTCTAACATGTCAGCTCGGGTTTTTACTGCCGGTGGAGTGCAGGATTATAGCTGGACTACAGACGCACCAAATGTTATGCTGATTAACTGCGAGTACAACAAAAAAACTTGTCGTTACTTTGTTGTCAAGTGGATGCTTAAAATCTGAATGCTAAATCAAGCATTGTTACTGCTTCTGGGGAAATTTGCACATGTTCTCGGGGGTGTTTATATGCACCCCGATGCAGCCGGTGTTTAGCAAAATTAAAGACCCAGAAGAGCACAACAATAACGGTGTCAATCATGCGGCATTGTGGAGGACAAATCTCCCCGCAGCACCTTGTACTCCCTTCACTGCAGCTTTCTGGGGATTAGAGCTGCTTGTTTGCTTTCAGCCTTCTATAATACAGTCCCTGCAGAGATGCACACTACATAAAACACTTTCCTTCATATGGCCATTAACTGTGCCTCACTCCCTCCTTCTCACTCTTTAAAGCCCAGGAGCTGCATGGAAAAGAAGCTGGGCTAATAAACCCACATGTTAGTGCTGCCCTTTGGTTGCCCAAATGAATAATGGGCTTGTTCCCACCCTGCAGTCTTAACTGCTCTTACTGTACACACATCCACTGACTGAGTGTGGTTTGGCAGGTGAGTCATTGGAGTGTCGAGCGAACTGTGATTGCTGCTTTTTTTTCTTTTAAAATCAACTTTACTCCACTTTTGGTTTCTCAGCATTTATGAGTCATTATTTCTCAGCCCAGCTATGATGGGTTTAGAGGCTGTTGAGTTGTTGTGTTTTTCTCACGTGTGCTGTAAACCTTTGAATCTCACTTAATTGTGCTTAATTTTGAGCATTAGGTTTTCATTTGTTAGCTAGATGTGTCCTTTTGTGTTAATTTTTCCAAGAACAGCACGAAGGAACAATGTCATCCTAGGTGGAAGACAATGCGACTAACTGTGAGAGCGTGGCCCGCTTGAGTCTTGGTTTGTGAGAACATTTCGCAGACAAAAGCAGCGATTGTGTATTTAATCTTTAATTGATCTGGACCTGCGTGTGCTGAGTGCTTTACTCCCCTTTAAGCCTCAGATGTTGTGATCGGCTCTGATTAACAGTAAGCAGCTTACTTCTGCCGGGTAGAAGTCCGATATTTCACAATGCAAGGTGGAGAGATTTTGGATTAGATGGGTGCAATTAAACAAGAACATCCAGGAATTTGGGGATTTTCCAGGTGATAAAAACCTGTGGGTCAAAGCCACAGAGCAGCACTGTGAGACCTGTTGGCTCTTTAACAGTTTTTGTCTGCAGTTACAAGTTGGTTTTAATTGTTTGACCCTTGTTCCCATTGGCTGTAATAGTATTGAACTTTGGCAAATCAGGAGATGCCTTTCAAATTTTACTTATTTAAAGAAGATCGGTGCAGCCATACTGAGATCTGCTGTTGGCTTTGCACTGTATAGTGTATTGCTGTTTATTATTGTGCTGCTTGACAAATAAAACACCAGAACACCACCGTAACTGGAGGTCTACCTCTCAGTAGAGCGTATTTATCAGATAATTTGATAAAAGTGCCAATAAAGGCACTAACAGCACAAATGTAGTCAAGCTGTGTGGTTCAGTTTTTTGTAAACTTGCTTATTTCTGCTGTAAAGTTGAATATTTAAACGTAACAGTCTGTGGGGATTGACTCGCTTTTAGAGCCTGCCTCAAGTGGTCATTAGAGGTACTGCAGCTTTTGGCACATATGCGTTGCTTCATTGTTCAGCTGCTTGTCTCTTACTAAATTGCAGACATTGTGGTGATAGTTATGCTGTCAGAACTGCCCTTGGAGGCATAAAAGCTCAAACGAGGATTTCTTTATTTTTATATGCTTCAGCAGCTGGTGGCAGGGCGACCTTTCAGTCACCATCTGCTGCTCTAAAGTTTAAAGTGAAGTGAATGTCTCTAAAGTTAAAGTGAGACGCTCTCAGTATGTTGATGTGGAGACTGAACTCTGACTTGCAAGGGGATGAGGATCAGAGAGAGAAGTCTTCCTCCTCGGGGACAATGAAGAACAGCGTAAGTTAGCCTGCAGGTACATATTTAAAAACCCAGAAATATGACCAAGGCCAGTTTTTATTACCATGTTATTACCAGCTGAGAGGCAGTTTTGTTGGCAGTGAGGGAGGAAGTATAGAAACTAATGTCTGAGGGCTACCTGTGTGATTTAACACACTCATTTCTCTCTATTTGGACATTTTCTGCTAATATATGGTGAGAAATTCTGAATATTTTCTCAGAGGGAAATATAAAGGAAAATGGCCAGAAATGAGAATAATAGAAATAACAAGGAAGTTCAATCCTCCCCAAGAATCTGATATTTTGTTATATTCTAGAAATGAATGCCCCTTTAATTGCGCCCTCTCGTCAGTATTCTGCTACCCCCCTCTGGCTGAAATCAACATTGGTGCAGTTGTGTGTGATAGAGGTGCTTGAGTTCAGCCCGGTCGCCGTCGCTCGTCGATGGCCAGCGGCTGTTTATTAATGGATGGGATGGGAATGTGCGTTGGGTGTCCTCCAAGAATCAAAGGAGAGTTTTGAAAGTACACATCAGTGCATTTATCTGCCTCGCTGGCCCCAGCGCCCTATTCGCCGGCAGTCAGACACAGCGTCATAGCCTTTCGGTGTATTTTCATAAGGAGACGGGTTGAAGCAGGAGGCTTTAAAGTAAGCTGGTGCGTTGGATGAGAAGGGCTGTGGGCTAAACTCCCCTGTGTGGCTTTCTGTTCTGCATGCATGAGTCAGGTTTCGTGTGTGACATTGGAGTTTTGTGTGAGGTTAAAGGGCAGCCAGGATGACATCTTGCAGAAGTTAAAATCTTGTACTGAGAAACTGGTGACAGCAAATTTACAGAAGAGGGATGTGCTGCACGGCTCTGATAGCTATTAGCAAGAAAACAGAAACCATTTACTTTGTGTGTTTTATAGGACTAATAAGATTACTTTATTATACTGACAGTGACAGGCTGTTGCAAATGAAGCATAGGAGAAAGTAGGGAAGAATGACTGCAAGAAAAAAGGCTGATATTGACCTCAGCTGCTGTACATCTATCTGAAATACTCAAGTTATTTAGCAGAAGCTTGGATGCAGACTTAAATCCAGTCCCCTTAAGTAAATATAAACTTCTTTTCCTTCCACCTCTGCCCCCACCTCCTCCTGCTCCGACCTTTCCTAAATCCCCTCTATCTCATCTGCATGAACACAGCACTTCCATTAAGCCCATTAATCCTGTCCAGGCAGCCCACTCTCTGTGTCCCCTCTGACTGTCCACTGTCCGGTGTTCACAGGTCTACCAACACACTCGCGTACACCCTTCGCTCAGACTCACTTCATGCCAGCGCTGCAGCGGCATACATTATCTAATGTCAGCATGCATTATGCAGGAGGCAGATGAGTGACATTAATATATATTAGTGGGTTCATTTGGAATAAATCGGGTGCTTTATGGTGCCGCTGCAGCTGTAAGATGTACTTTAATTTAGGCTTTTTCATAAGATACCAAGAGCGGTTTACTTAGTGTCTTATATTATTAATATTATATCCTTATGTTGTCTAAGAAAAGGGAAAAACGCCTGTATTTCCAAATATTATGGTAGATGTGCAATAAGAAACTGCAGTACATGTACAGGATGTTCTATGAGATGTGTTTGTTTTTATAGATGATTAACTATTATTTTCTTAAGGCATGTGAGAATATTAGGTTTCCTTTCATTTATAGGTTCTATATAATGTTACTAGTACATTACTTTTTAGTATTAAAGTATATTACCTTGTTTGTGGAGCTTCACTGATGCTGGGTTTTTGAGGCAGATACTGAAATTTGAGAATTTACAAAGCATACAAATAGGGATGCACTGATGTGGGCTGATGTTTTAAAAGGTGCTTGGATTCAGATAAAAATAAATTTGTAAATTTCACAATTTTTAAAATGTAGCCAATCCAAAATTATTGATGAATGAAAATTGCCAGTATATCAGTTTTTCCCTATTTACGTGTGTTGATTTCCATACGCTGGACAGTATTTCTTTGACAAACAAGAAGCCGACACAAACATTTAAATAATACATTTCACGACCAAATGAATACCCCAGTTTTTAGTCAGTCTTAACATCTGCGTGAAAAATCCAGCGTCCGTCTGAGCTCTGGCGATGCGGAGAGCACGTAGATGGTTTGTAAGTGAGGGCAGGGTCAGACTAACTGCCTGTCTGAGTGTTTTTCTGTGTGAAATCTTGTTGTGTGTCTCATTTTTCCTGGGGTAGTTTGATCTGTCACTGTCTCTTCAGGTCTCTATCCCTCTGTTCTTTGCTCAAACTAGATCTTTTTGTTCCTTTTTTTGTTTTTTGTTTTTTTTACAATGCATTGCGTATTCAGAAGAGGCAGCATGTAGGTATCTTAAAACAATGCGCACCTCCCTGGCTGCATGAATCATCCTTTACTTTCTACTTAGTTTTTTGTGTTTTGTTTCGTTCTCTATTTTTAGCTTTGGTTTCTTTCTGGGGTCTGCTTTTTGGTGTTTCCCCCTGTTATGTTGTAGTAATACATATGTCTTATTGCAAGGATGAAATACGAAAGATTTTTTCTTTTACCATGCTGTTCCTGTGTGTTTCTTAGCAGTAGTGTTGTAAGCTCTTGGTAAAAGGGAAATCCACATACTTTCAGTAGGTTTCTTGGTTGACACTCTTACTTTTCATTTTCCATTCATTAGCGCATATTTCTCGAGTGCACTTTTAATTTTTGTCACTGTTTTGAGTTTCGTCTGCTTCGTCTCATTTTGTCCTTTGCCTCGTCCTCTCCCCTCGACACCGTACACCTGTCTCTCATCTGTTTTGCGCAGCTGCATGGTCTCTCTTTTTGCACGATGTGTGTTGCTCTCACACAGAGTTTGAATGATTTAATATGGCTATCTTTTTTCCCTCTCTCCCTCCCCTCCCTTCTCTCTTTTTGTTTATTGTCTCTCTTTGTCTTCTCTCTCCAGGGGATGTGCTCTTTCAGATGGCTGAAGTGCACAGACAGATCCAGATCCAGCTTGAGGAGATGGTGAGCATGTGGTGGTGTTGCTAAAATCAGCAGTTCTTAAGCCTCGAGCCAGACGGATTGTGGGCTTGTTGCTTTGGAGTCGCACGATATATGTTAACATTTAATACCCAGCAAGACACTCCCTACTGTACACCAGTAGCTTCTACTGTAATCCCAGTTTCTTGGTTTGTTTACTGATACTCTGATATGTAAATTACAGTCATTACAGACTGAAAACATTCTCATTTCACTTCTCCAAAAGGTCTTTATTTGAATCCAGCAAAGAGTAAATTGGCCAATTGTGGCAACATTAGAAGGAAACGCTCAGTCAACAAAAAGAAACAGCGAGGAACATCCTGTCTTTAGTGTTTATGCAAATTGTGTTAAAGGGTATTTTGAAACTGGAATCCTTGATCTTTTGGATAATAGGTGTCAAAGATTCAAGGTAATAATGATATTTATTTGTGCAGTGGTACAAGATGCAGATTAGAAACTGAGCAAATATTACATTTTTATGCAAACTGCTGATTCTCAGCAAGTTAAATAGAACTTTTATATGAACATATCCAAAGGAGAGAAGGAAGGTCACAGTATATTATGTGCAGAATCCAGTCTATACTGTCCTGTGTTCTCTCAGCTTATACGTGCACAAAGGCAGCAAACTCGGTGCACGCTGCCAGACACCCTCCTTTATTTGCATTGTAACTGGAAAAGTCTCCCACTTCAAGGCGTTCCTCTGCACCAACACTAACTCATGAGGGACATTCCTGCGTTAAAAATAATCCGCTGTGGTTGATCACGTGACTGCTTGAGGTTTCAGTGCATTTTGTTGTTTCTTGCATCGTGTTTGAGGCTTTTCTGTGTCTTGCAGTTGAAGTCGTTCCACAACGAGCTGCTCACAGAGCTGGAGAAGAAGGTCGAGCTGGACGCGCGATACCTGAATGTGAGATTCCCTTCTTCACACGTCACTAAACTGTGCCGCTCTAATGGGCCTTTCAGCCTCTTCTAGCTTATTGTTTTGGTTACACTGTTGCTGTTTAGTTCAAACTCGTCACTTTGATTCCAACAGCACACAACAAGTATTTTTCAAAGCTGCAGACTGGTTTAGAAACCACCTGGAGAAACAAAGCAGCGCTAAAAGAAGACTCTAACTGATGGACCTTTACTTGATTGATTAAAATGTTGTAGACGTTCATAGACAATGATACCGTTTAGTTACTTCTACCTTGTGCTTTCCTGAAGCCTTTCATGGACATTCGTTGGGTGCTTCTTCATGTTTCATTTTAAGATAAAAAAGATCCCGGCTTAATTGCATGAATTTTATGAAAACCACTTGTGATAAGAATTACTGCTTGAGGAGATTCTGATGGCATAATATTCAGATTCATTATGTAACAGGACACCTGCCCCACCACGAGCTTGAATAAAACATCCTGTTGGACCTCTCATGGCAGTGAATTTATGTGGAATACAGTATGAACCACATTCTCATAAAATCACTGGCTCGGAGTCAAAATGCACTCCTTAATTTTCCGCCGGCTTTCCTCCAAACCACTGCAGCAAGTTACATAAATCACATCCTATTCTGTCCCGTGAATAGTGAGAAAAACTGAGGAGTTTTGCACAAAAAGACCAAAATTAAGTGGAGGAATTTATTTGGGGTGATCTGTGTTTGGAATCAGCCCCCAGAGCATTATGTAATGCTAAACAAAGAATTTATAAGCACTCTTGCAGGGCTTTTGGATGAATGTCACTCAAATATGTTTTCAAATGAATGCTTTAATTTGATTTGCATGTTCCTTTAAGTTGTTAGGAACATGTTATATAATGCATACTATTGACATGAACATGCTGTTGTGATACACAAAGAAAAGAAAAACATCCGATCAGGAAACAAAATATTGGGAGTGAGGAGGAGAAATAAGAAACCTCCTTCAGTCTCCTGTCTCAGTGATGCAGAAGCTGACCACTCGTCTAATAAATGTCTGCCTCTGTCAGTGTGATACATCATCTGCTGATGCTGACACGTGCAAGCAGCACTGCTGTGCCCCTGCTGACTTTGTGCTGCCCCCCTTCCCCCCCAGGCTGCACTGAAGAAGTACCAGATGGAGCACAAGAGCAAAGGGGAGAGTTTGGAGAAGTGCCAGGCTGAGCTAAAGAAACTGCGCCGGAAGAGCCAGGGCAGCAAGCACCCGTCCAAATATGGGGACAAGGAGATGCAGGTCAGTGTGTGAGCGTGTGTGTCGGTCAATGTAAATGTGTGCAGCGTCTTCAGTGGATCAATAAAGAAATAAGCAGATGTCTATGGATCACCAGTGTCCGTATCTGCAGGACCTCTTTAAAAAAACGCACGGCAGCATGGCTACACATGCCAGTGCAAAAGAATGTGATCCGGCTGGCTTCGCACCAGCATGTGGCGCAGACAACCTGCCAGTCAGCTTCTGGTCAAAATGTCTGTTTCACATAATTCACTCCATCTTTATTTCAGCAGTGTCAAAATTCGAAACGCCAACAGAGACTTTTAGTGAACTCGTGCTGACTTTTCAGTCTACCACACACTCGGCTCCTCCCGGCTCACAGATGCTTTCCCTCCTCCTGATGGGATTTGAGCCTCAGTGCGCCTAGTAATCCGTGACTGCTGCCGGTGCTGATGGGATAGGACGTGCTGAGCTGAATGGGATGTGGCCCCCGACCGTGCATTCGTGCTTTGTGTACCCGGTCTCTGAGGGGAAGTGGAGATAGCGAATGTTACCACTCAGACAACAACACACTAATTTTAATTTTAGTGTAGATCATAAAACAGTATCTCACCAATATGCCAACAGACATAGTAATATTTTGTCTACTCCCCATTAGAGTAGACAAAATAAAGCCATGTGGGTTTTAGACCTACCAGACTGATGATCCTGTACATGCTGTTTAAATGTTGCCTCTAAAATGTGTATAAAATACCTTAAGAACCCAAATAAAAAGTCTATGGGGAAAAAAGTGATGAAACTCTAATATATTATACTAATAAATCAAAGAATCTGTAGAGATGTTGCACCTAAAGAAAAGATCTGACAAAGCAACAGAAGCAAAATAGATGCTGATGCATAAAAATTGCTTATGTCCTGCTAGTTTTAAATTTCTGTAAATTAAATTCAGTTTTATTGATATAGCACCAATATAATATGATCATAGCCATGTTAACCAAAGCTAACATGGCTATGATCGCCGGTGTTGCACCAGTTTAAGAAAAAACCAAGCATTATGATAAAAGGAGCTCGACTACATCTATTTTGTAACTGTTCAATGCACTCCCACAACTTTCAATAATTTATCCGTGTCATTAGTTGCTGCACTTATCGGCGTTGCATAATGTTTGTTGACAGTATCTAGGCCAGGTGAATGGGTTGAGTGAGGCATATTTCTCTCGTGTCCCGGTAACTGCTTGAGCGGAGGCGTGATTAGACGGTGCAAGTCTCTGCGCTCTCGTCTGTAGGTGTTGCGGTGACACATGGTGGGCGTGCCCTCTTACACAACCTGCACAGGAGATGCTGCTGTTAGCTGCTGTGATCTGACAGGCTGATAGAGAGTGAGGATGCAAAGGGAAGGAAGATGATATCCTTTTATGTTCTTATGCTTCTTAGTTGACGTTTGCACGCGTATGCAGCCTTATATAGGTTTGCCTTAATTGGCTTCAATCCGGAAATCGCTTTTGTTACAGCTGCAGCGTCATAAAGTCCGTTTTAGGCAGATTTTGCACAGCTGGCTGTCTGCTTACTCAAATGTCACACACGCTTGTTTATGTTTGTATATTTGGGTGTTAGCAATATGCTGAATGTATGATTGATGGACCTCTGAAGCCTGTGTTGTCAGCATTTACGATATCAAATTAAACTCACAGTGTAAAGGCGAATATGGGGCTTCATCTGCTGACAGCCTGTCAAGCACAAAACAAGTACTTACCTGCAGCTGCACTGGGTAAAAACAGAGGTTCACACGTCTCTTTAGAAGTCATTTCTCTGTCACATCAGCTATTGCTGTTTGAACAGAGCACTGGTCCACAGTATGTATTGTCCCCAGCGCTACTTCAAAAGTTCCCTTCCCCTGAAATGTATTACGGTCATTGTTAGCTGACTTGATACTATTTAGAGATCAGTTCTGGTCCAACTTACAAAAATGTACGGAAAGAGAGGTCATCATATCATGAAGTCATGCACAATGTGGTTTTAACTTGTTATACTGCAAAGAAAACAGGGATCAGAGGTTAAAAAGCTAATTGTGCAGCACATAGAAGTCGCCCTGTGCTGCTCTGCGGGAGCAGCAGGGGAGGTAATTATTGTGTAATTGTTAGTGTTGCTGCAGTGGATGGCTGCTGGAGCATGAAGGGGGCGGCCAAGTCGGTCGTTCCAAAAATCGATACGGGGAGCTGGGTGGGGGGGTTTCAGCTGCAGCATGAGGAACACCAGCACAGGGTCTGTCATTCCCTCTGGGCCTTAATGTATTATTGGGCGTGAAAGCTCCGAGCAAGAGCAGCCACGTCTTCAGCTTTTGAGTATGCTAGCATGTACTGTGGACCTCCTGACCAGCCTTAGCACAGTCAGAGGGCAACAGCATGTTTAAAAAGCCAGATTCTTGTTGTGCATCATAAGAGCTCTCATGGGAATCAGGTCTTGGCAGAAACATGTGACACCAGGCAAAGGTGAAACACAGATCTGCCTTTTTCAAGATGTAGCATGGCATACAGCACCGATCTGGGTGTTTTCTGGCAGCAGCAAGCTTAAAGGTTTGCTTACTTCCTTCCATGAAATGAGGCCATCACTACAGCATCCTCCACTGTCTAACTTTTAATTAAATGATGGCACAGCTCACTGGTGCCTTCTAGAGCAGCGAGGAAGAGAAAACACAGATTAAAGTAACTGCCGCTCGTTCCTCCAGCTCAAGACTGATGTTAATATTAAAGCGGGCAGTTCTCAGGGGCAGCAAAACTTCTCTTTAAGCACAGCACAGTCTGATGTGTTTGTTATTTGGACTCGGATTAGAGGGAAAGGTAAGTTGCAGCTTTAGGCTATGCTCATTAGATCAGTTTTATTCATCCTCCAGTTTAACATTATCATGTTTCAATGGAAAGAACGTCAACATCAGTACTTCACATTATGATTAATGCTGCAAGAGTTACAAGGTCAGTACATTTGCAGAATCCCAGGATGATAAGAAGAGAAATAAAATGTTTTTTAAAAAAGCTGAATAGAATCAAAAAAAACATTTTCTTCTCCTTTGATATTCATGAACTCTAATTAATTATTTTTTTGCTTGATGCATAAAGTTAAAAGATTAAAACTAATAAAACAAGTTTTAAAAAGAGACTTTTCCATTTGATTACATTTTGTATGATGGATTATGCAGAAAAAGTAGAATTGGGCTGAAAGATCTATCGCTTTATCACCTATTCAGGTTGTAAATCGTGTTTTTAAAAAGTAACTAAGTAATTAATTACTTTTGAAAATAAGTAATTAGTAAAGTAACGGGATTACTTTTTTGGGGAAGTAATCGGTAATTAGTTACTAATTACTTTTTTCAAGTAACTTGACCAACACTGGTAGTAAGTAATAAAAAGTATTTGATGAATTTGCCTTAATCGAGTCGCACTGGCGCTTGAATGAAGTCTCGTCGGTGGTCTCTCATCAGCGCAGAGCCGTTTCCCTTTATGTCTGTGAAGGTTCTCAGTCATCCAGGTAATTGTAGTCAAAGGAGCTTGCAAAGAAAAGCGTCTGGACTTCTTTAAGTTACTTGAAGACGTTTCACCTCTCATCCGAGAAGCTTCTTCAGTTCTAAGGTCAAATGGTGGAGAGTCAATGTTGTTGCGTCTGTCCTTTTCTTTGCAAGCTCCTTTTGATTTCATTTCCTCCTTTCATTTCCCGTTATACGCTTGTTCGACTCACTGCGGTCTCCTAAATCACTGATGTCCTACTGAGAAAAATACACCAGCATGCTTTTCCACACTTTTCTGAAGAAAGTCTCATCTTTCTGAGATCTCTTCTGTTCGGGGCCAACTCTGAATCTTCCCGCACTGATTGATTGCAGAGACTCGTCCATTTTATGTGCAGCTTACAGAAACTGTGAGACGACCACGTTTAGGACACAGATCCTTCGTGTGTTTCATAAAGGGACAGAACGTATCTGCAGACATTTGTTTAAGGAATATTTCTGCATATTGAGCAACGGTCACAGATATTCACATTAATCAGCAGTAACACCAATCAAAACTACATGTGCGAGGCTGATGAGAGGAACTGTGCATAGTTAAAACCTTTTTCTTTGTTTCTGTGTTTATTTTTTTTATGGGCGTCTTGTTGAAGATGAGAGGAAGTCAGCTCGGAGCCAGCTTGGCTGTGATTAATGATCTCCCTCTGCCGCTTGTGTGCTCTTGTGCTTCACGTGTAAACACACTTAGCTGGCTCCAGCAGACACATTTCTGCGTTACATAACCAGGCTCGCTTTCAGTTGATAAGTCACTTTAACGGAAATGTTACGAATGGAAAGAGATGCGGTTGTTTCTACATTTATGTGCCGACGCTTATTCGTTGTGATCATTTCAGATGCAAAGAATAGAATCGCACCCTTTGCTCACATTACAATACTGATTTCTGATCAGCTGTAAAACAGACACCAAATATAGCATATATACGCTTTACAATTCCACTATTCATTCACTCTCACATTCACACACTGGTTGAGGCAGCTACAGTTGTAGCCACAGCTGCCCTGGGGCAGACTGACAGAAGCGAGGCTGCCATATTTAGGGTAAAGTGTCTTGCCCAAGGACACAACGACCAGGACAGAGAGCCCGGGGATCGAACCGGCGACCTTCCGGTTACAGATGCGCTTCCCAACCCCCTGAGCCACGGTCGCCCCACATATGAAATACAAATAGGTTATATACTGTAAATGTAATTATAGTTTAATAACTCTAAAACCTGCTTGTTAGATATCATAAGCTACTTTCTGATATCTGAGTTCAAAACTTTCCTGCTAATATCCAAGATTACAGCATAAACTGTAAATAAACGATGGTCATAGCAACCACGATGTCACCCTTTCTGTTTTCAGCTATAAATCTACACCTGCTGACTTCGAGGGAATTATATTTGGATGATTTCTAACTTAAAAAAAATAAAAAACATTGCTTGTGGCTAGGTCCATCTTTTATGTACAGTCTATAGGATCAGCTCCCTTTTGGGGATTTTATTATTGTTATTATTATTATGTTGTTGTTAGAACTCTGCCACATGTATCTGATAACCAGGTTTTATTTGAAACACATGCTGTAGGCCTTCTACTCATGAAGATGGGACCTTACTATTTGGGTTTCTTATGACTAGGATCAGCGCTGAGACATCAAAATCAATTTCATCTTATTTTTATAGCTGGCAGGCTCCTCTGGAGGGAGTTAGCACAATAGTCTGTTATTACTTTCGCCCTTTTGGCAGTTTGCGTTTACTTTCCTCTCAGTGAGACACAGAAAGCTGTAAGAGCTGGATGTGGAAGTATTCTTTAACCTCTCCATGTAATGAATGAATTTACCTACAGCCGTTCACTGCTTAACATCCCTCTGCGCAGCTCGCTGTCGTTTTGAAGAAAACGCTGCAAACGGTAGCGATAAGCTTTTTGAATGGCCGTTTCCACCACAGACAGACGTGTTTTATACTCAGCAGAGTTTTTGCACCAGTGATTTAGACCATCTTTAATGTGAAAACTCGTTGATTGCTTGGACACCATCTCCCTCCACGCACAGGCCTTAAATGCTGATCGGGCTCACTGTCAGCAGAAACCAGAAGCAGTGTTTGGCCAGATTTATATTTGTGTAAAGGGGGAGCTTTTGGGTGAAGAGTGGCTGATTGGCAGTAACATGAAAAGCAAGTAGGAATCTAATTAGGCTCCATATCTGAGGGTGATCAGGCTTAATGTACTGAAGCTGCATGAATAATGGAGAAGGAGCTGTGGTGAAGAAATGCACTTGGATGTGCAGTATATCAATTATCCAGGGATGCTTTTATAAACATTTGCATCCTATATTCCATATACGTTCCTTTCTCATGCATATGCAATGGCAGCATAAGGCTTATTTAAGATATAAGATATAACAGAATTCATGATCTGAGAGATTACATTGACATACTCCTCGTTTATTCAGGTTTTTGGTCTTTTCGAGGAGGTTAAAGTTTTATTTTGATTCTTCTACTGTAGCTACACTTGATTTTTCTACTTGTCATTGTTTCGGCCTACTTAAATGTAATTATTATTACATTATGCAATATTATTATGATGATGATGACGTAATTAAGCCAAAAAGCTGCTGTTGCCAAATATTTCCCCCTTCCTTATACAGTCTCTTTAGATAGATCAACCATGTGTAAGTACAGTACGGCTTTTTAAACTAGGTTTTAATACCAGACCCGTTATAACGCAGTACGTCTGCAATAAATCCTAAATAATTCAATTTCAATTCAATTTTATTTATATAGCGCCAAATCACAACAAAAGTCGCCTCAAGGCGCTTCATAGATACAGAGAAAAACCCAACAATCATATGACCCCCTATGAGCAGCACTTTGGTGACAGTGGGAAGGAAAAACTCCCTTTTAACAGGAAGAAACCTCCGGCAGAACCAGGCTCAGGGAGGGGCGGGGCCATCTGCTGTGATTGGTTGGGGTGAGAGAAGGAAGACAGGATAAAGACATGCTGTGGAAGAGAGACAGAGGTTAATAACAGATATGATTCAATACAGAGAGGTCTATTAACACATAGTGAGCGAGAAAGGTGACTGGAAAGGAAAAACTCAATGCATCATGGGAATCCCCGGCAGCCTACATCTATTGCAGCATAACTAAGGGAGGATTCAGGGTCACCTGGTCCAGCCCTAACTATATGCTTTAGCAAAAAGGAAAGTTTGAAGCCTAATCTTAAAAGTAGAGATAGTGTCTGTCTCCTGAATCCAAACTGGAAGCTGGTTCCACAGAAGAGGGGCCTGAAAACTGAAGGCTCTCCCTCCCATTCTACTTTTAAATCCTGTAGGAACAACAAGTAGGCCTGCAGAGCGGGAGCGAAGTGCTCTAATAGGGTGATATGGTACTACAAGGTCATTAAGATAAGATGGGGCCTGATTATTTAAGACCTTGTATGTGAGGAGCAGGATTTTGAATTCAATTCTGGATTTAACAGGAAGCCAATGAAGGGAAGCCAAAACAGGAGAAATCTGCTCTCTCTTTCTAGTCCCTGTCAGCACTCTTGCTGCAGCATTTTGGATTAGCTGAAATAGAAAATATTTCTAATAAATAGAATAAAGAGTTATGCCCCAGAACACATTCAGGAACTACAGTTTAGTCTAAGCTTGCAGCCCTATGTGTCTACATGCTGTGAGTAAAGGATCTTAGAGGAGGAAGGCTTTAGGCTTGAGATAGAGGAGACCGGTTTGGCAGCTTCTGCTATTTAAATGTCTCCTTTTACGGTTTTTGGTTTCCTTTTGAGTTCACGTGGCATTCTAGGAAGATGACATAATCACGAGGAATTCAGTAAATAAACAAGTGACCTCCTCGGTAAACCGCAGATTTATTTCCTGTAACTCTTAAAGAGTAAAATTCTCAGGAAATCAGGCAGAGAGCTGACGGAGGGGGAAACCGCTCCGTCAGTCACTCCCCGGTGATTGACTGCACCCTTCTGGCCGCTCTAACCTCGCGACGGTCGGAACGCGATACCTGCAAGCGGCTCCACCTCCGCTGTTTATATGACTCATGAATGGCCTTCATCTTCCTCTGCTGCTGCCACTTTTTTGTCACCATTTAATATTCCAGTGTGGGTGATCGGTGCATGTTCAGCCTTTGTTCGCCTACGTAAACAACTTTGTTTAGTTCTAAGAGATTGTTCTTTTCTGCTAAATAACCAGATTCAGCCACATGAATGTCTTTATGCTGTAGCACTGAGTTTTACCACCTGCCTATGAGGAGTGCACAGAGCACTTTATTCACCCCATCACAGAGCAGGGTGGTGAAAAAGGCTCATAATTAATAGGTATATGTTTCCCTTTTGAGAAAAAGGATGATTTAGCATGAGCTTTATGTCTTTGGTTAAACTATAGATACTTGTAGACAGTATCTTACATAGTATCCAGTTTTTAACAAAAGAGTTGCTTTATTTTTGTCAACTTTTAAGCCACAGTGGATCATCTCTCTTCATTACATCCATGAGTCTTCTCGGAGGTCTTCCTCTTTTCCATCTTTAACACCTTTTGTCCAGTATATCCAGCCTCCCTCCTCTGCAAATGCCCAAACCATCTCAGCCATCCCGCTCTAACTTTGTCTCCAAAGTAACGGATGCTTTTTTACTAATATTTTGTTTTTATTTGAATCTGAAATTAGTGATAATTAACATAAAACTTAGACGTAGAAGAACAAACAAAAAGTTGGCGGAACTTTGATTAAAATGCAAAAGAAAACCGAGCTTGTGTCTCTTCGTGTGGTAGGATTTAAACCCCCAACCAGAATTTAAATAGTTCATATGTCCAAAATCTTTGTAATATCAACTGTCAAATATGTCACAGGTAGGGATGGGCACCGGTGTCCGGTGCCATGATGGCACCGGTTCTGACATAAACGGTAGTAACCAGACCGAAAAGCAGCGCACATTTCGGTGCTTTATTACCCTGAGCTGTGATACACTTTAGATTCTAGCCAATCATTTTACGTTTCGGAGGATAGTAGGCGGGTCCAGGTACGTACGTTCTTTTAGAGCAGAGCTACAGATTAAAAACGCCCAAGGCGAAGCGGTCAAAGTCTGGCTGTACTTCACAGCAAAAGATGCAAACTCAGCAGCTGCAACAAGTGCTTTAAGCTGATACTGTGATACTGTCAAAGGAGGTAACACCTCAAATCTGATGAAACACCTGGCGACGCATAGTGTTTTTTTTAAAAGCCGAAAAATGCGCCGTATTTGATAGCTTGCTGCGAGACCTCACACCGAGCACATCTACTGCGGGTGTGGTGCCTGTTATCGGCCCGGAGCCTTGCTAGTGTAGCAGAAATGATGAGGATGATGATGCAGCAGCAGCCGTTCTTCTCTGCGTGAGTAGCTTAATGTTGTTCGTGTGTAATTTACGTTGAGTAGGCTAACCACGTTATTACATTAATGCATGTAAGGTGAACTAGCAAACACCATCATAGCTACATGTGGCTGTCTTCTTGTTTGATGGCAGATACTCCCTTCACCCTGGACAAAAAGGCTAAAATGACCAAAGAAAAAGTGGAAAACAGTTAAACATGAGAGGTTTTTGGACAAAGTTTGTGTTTTTTCCATTGATTAAGCTGCTTCCAGCCAAGAGTGATACCATATATGCCCCATAGCTGCAGAAAAGGCTAACATTATCTTTTTACAAAAAAACAGTTAAACATGAGAGGTTTTTGGACCAATTTTGTGTTCTCCATTCTTTAAGCACTGGTTTGAGCACCGTTTAAGCACCGGCACCGTTTCAAAAGTACCGGTTTGGCACCGGTGTCGGATAAAACCTAAACGATACCCATCCCTAGTCACAGGAATAGTTTATATGCATAATTTTCACGACTGCACTCAACCTAGTCTCCGGCACAAATGGGGCTCTGTGCTTCCAACTGTAATCACTTTGTAGTGACGAGTGAAAGGATGAGACTAATTGCTGGTTGTCTGCAGCTGTTGCCACATCTTACCTGTCAGTCGGGGTCTATTCGATTCATTAAACACCAACAGCAGCACAGACAGCCCATCGCTGTGAAGGTGTCTTCTTCCTGACGACCAGTGACCGTCTGTATGAAGACATAGATCAGATAATCGTACCATATTCTTATTTATTCCTACTTTTATTACAGTCATAATCTCGACAGAGTTTTAAAGCACTCACAGTGATAAAGTGTGTAAATGACCCCCAGTGAAGGATTATTGTAAAGCTAACGAGCATATGTAGTTAAGGTTCGGCACAGTATTACACTGTCATAAACACTGCATGGTTATGAGAGTGTTATTGGTTAAAAAGCAGGAAAAAGAAATATTTCTAGAGTTAGTTGGTTCCATGGAGAATTACAAGCCTAAACAATTAAATGCATGATGAACAACTCTCTGCAAAACCCCTCACTTAACTCCTAAATGTAACAAAATCCACCACTTCTTATTTCACAATAATGTCTTCACGGCCAATTTTCTCAATAAGGACGAGCGGGAGTGAAAGCCTTCCTGTTTTAATGTTGATCTCTGTGCATTAGATTGCGTGATAGTGTTATTTTGGTGCCTGCACATTTATTTTCACAGATGATTTTTTAATTAAATCTCTCAGCCGGCATAGCGCTATGGCTACATTTTAATTGGAGCACTTACTATTTAAAGGATGAGCTAAAGCTTTACATGAACGCAAGCTTACTGTGACGATATTGTTCAGTTTTGCTTTTAAAATGTAGATTTTCTTTAATAAGTTCAGCGAATTCTTATTTCCATTCAATTATATACAGAAAAAGTCTGAAGAAGCTTTTTTAAAGAGTCAGAAAAGAGTCAGCGTTCCCCTTTGTCACAAGGTTGTTGCCACAGAGAGTAGCTCCACATGTGTTTTACACCAGACGCTCACCAGGGATTTTTGGCACAGATAAAACAAAAATGAATATCATGTCAATAAAATACATCTGCAGTGTGTAAAATCAGTTTAACTGGAGTCAACCAGTTTAAAGAGCTGTGAAAACGCAAATATGGACAAAAGTATTCGAGGGTCAGCTAATGACGTGAATTAATACCTAAACGGGGCTCAGGTTGCTGTGAGAACTCCCAAGGTTACGTGAGCTTATAGCAGCACAACTAAGGGATGGTTTAGGGTGACCTGATCCTGCCCTAATTATAAGATTTATCCAGAAGGAACGTTTTGAGGCTAATCTAGAGAAGAGGGTGTTTCCATAGGATCCATAGGAGACGGGTCTGAGCTGAAGGCTCCGCCCCCATTCTACTGTTAGAAACTCGAAGAACCCCAAACCAGCCCGCAGTCTGAGAGCAAAGTGCTCTGTTGGGATAATATAGCACTATGAGGTCTTTAAGATATACTGAGGCCTGATCATTCAAGGCCTTGCATGTGAGCAGAAGGCTTTTAAATTAAATTCAGAATTTAATAGAAAGCCAATAAAGAGAAGCTAATGTGGGAGAAATATGCGCTCTGGTACTCTCGCTACAGCGTTCCAGATCAACTGAAGGCTTTTCGGGCAACCTGATAACAAAGAATTCAGCTTTGCATAAAATACTTCAGATGATTTCTTTTTATACATTCAGTTTCCCAGGTTTTAGGTAAGTGTGATGTTGATGGTGAGGCAGGAATATGATTATGCTTCTGGTATCTGGTGCTGCTTAATGTGTGTTGGTGGTTATAGCGCAGTGTTAGGTCATTTAAGTGCTGCTTAAAAGTCACCTCTCTTTTCTTTATTTTCTTTTTTTTTTAAAGCAATAGTCTGCCATCCACAGCACTGCTGCTAGTTCAAACAGCCAGGTGCACATGACAGTGCGTAGGCTTCTAAGTTTCCCTGCAAACCACCGAGCCATTAACGCCTCATCCAGGAGCTCCTTGCTGTCTGGCACTCAGAGATTGTTGTTTCACATTATTATGTGACACCGTGGGAATCTGAATGTTTTCAGTTACGTAAGCGAGCCTGCGTTCATTCTAATTTTGCCTTTGTGTGCCTCAAGGTGATTGTGGATGTGGATGAGTGGCTCCACTTGTTTGGTGGAGAGGTTCTGCACCCTTACGTAGTTCAAGCACTAAATGGACGCAGTGGGCTGAGCTGGTGAAGAAGGTTGACTAAGTTTAAAAGCTCGATATAGCTCGGAAAGAGCGGATTTCAACTAATCTGCGGGAAATTTAGAGCACCAGTCACTGTGATCACATAATAGATGTGTGATCAGACAGCCTGAGGGGCCTGACTTCTTTCTGTCTAATTCACGGTTTTCAGGTCTGATGTGCTGTGACATTTTCGATTTAATTTTCAAGGCGGCACACGAAAGCCCAATTTGTCTGCTTTTTATATGTCACGATTGTGATGTATGATGCCTGAGCCATCGAAATTCTGTCCGTTAACTGAAGTTATTTAAAGCTTTGATTGTTAAACGGTTGATTCACCCACTTTACATAACAGTTTTCGGGGGTTTTGAGAATAATCAAGACACCGCATCCCTGAACTTCTGTCAAAATACATTTCTGGAAAGATGTCTGTGAAGGTTCTCAGTCATCCAGGTCATCGTAGTCAAAGGAGCTTGCAAAGAAAAGCGTCTGGACTTCTTTAAGTTGCTTGAAGACGTTTCACCTCTCATCCGAGAAGCTTCTTCAGTTCTAAGGTCAAATGGTGGAGAGTCAATGTTGTTGCGTCTGTCCATCTGCATCTAAAGGTCAAAGGTCACTCTTTCGAGGATGCCAACGTTCACATTTTGGACAGAGAGGACAGATGGTTTGAAAGAGGAGTGAAAGAAGCATCTATGTCCACTTTGAGCGACCATCTTTGAACAGAGGCGGTGGTTTACGACACCAACTCTCTGCCATCTATAATCCAGTTTTGAGTTCCCTCCCCAGACGCCTTAACGCCCACTCACACCCTGGGCCATCTGACCTCAGGAAATCACATGATAAGGTGGGGCCAGGTTTCACAAAGAGCTCACCCGAAACTCTGGGTGATTGTGACCCACACACAGTTTCACACCTTGGCTCAGGCGATTAGAGGATCCTTTTGTCCCTCTGTGGGGGGAAACTCCCACCAGGTTTATATCTGGGACTCTCCACCATTTGACCTTAGAACTGAAGAAGCTTCTCGGATGAAGGTGAAACGTCTTCAAGCAACTTAAAGAAGTCCAGACGCTTTTCTTTGCAAGCTCCTTTGACATTTCTGGAAAGAGATTTTGTTCTTAAAAAGTGTATCAGTTTATTAATCCCCAGAGTAGATGTTGCGCATTTCCAGTCCAGTTTATGGCGTCCTACTTTTTCCTTGAAACTTGAATTATCAGTCGAGTGTCTGGATTGAGATTTTCCTCCATGTTTTTGTTTCATGTGCTTTCTTTTTGCTCCTAGTATGTGGAGGCCATCAGTAATAAGCAGAGTGAGCTGGATAACTACATCGCTGAGGGCTACAAGAACGCTCTGTCTGAGGAGAGGAGGAGGTACTGCTTCCTGGTGGACCGTCAGTGTGCTGTGGCCAAAAACAGCAGCGTCTACCACAACAAGGTGAGAAGATATTTGGTATTTTTGAATCCTGTTGCTCCTACAACACCATAAGTTATGTTGTTCCAAAACCTGAAAAAACAAGAACTTTTATAGGTTTTAAAAGTTTTCGTTTTTTTTAGTCATCTTTGTTTTTACAGTCACAAGGCTGTGACATCACAACAACACGATTGGTCTTCTCATTGATTGTTGGTCGTGGTAGGACCACATTCATAGCTCACTGGTAACTGAGGTGTTTCCCAATAAGGGTAGAAGGCTAAAATGCTGTTTGTAACAGGTTTGTGTTATTGTAGGGTCTTTAACTTCCAATGTAAATCGCCTCGAGGCAACCGTTGATGTGATTTGGCGCCACAGTATATAAATAAAAATAAATAAAATTGAGCTTTGGGGCTTTATCAGCTTCATATTTGTATTCCTGGAAACAAATGATGATGCGTAGATCAAAATAATCATTACTTATCTCATAGTGAGTCTTTACGCAGCTCCTCAGTTCATCTTCATCGTCTTAAAAAAGATGTTTACCTTTAAGTTTAACTTTAGGACCACCCAGCTTCAACCTTATTGTTTGGCTTCAAAGCCTCGGCGCAAGTATGAATGTATGTTCCCACTTGTTTGGTGGAGAGGAGCCATTCTGCACCCTTACGCAGTACAAGCACTAAAGCACTAAAATCCAATATTCCCAAAGATTGGGAATATTGGATTTCACTCCAAATGAATGATCATGTTTTCTTCCACACATACCGTACAAGCTGTAATAGGAGAAGTGTGCCGCTTTATCGTCTTCCTTTACCAATCGCGGCGACTTTCATGTATCAATTCCATCAAAACCCTAAAGACGCCTCAGATGCATCAGCCAATCACGACTCTCTCCTGTGTCGCACTCCCTCACAAATGTGAAATGTGAAAATGTCCGTTTCCTGTTATGTCTGTTTTGTGCAAATGTAAAATGTCAGTTATTTAAAAAAAAAAAAAGTGGCAAAGGGAAGTGCGAGAGGATGTAGAAGAGGAGGATGGGAGGGAGTGTGGAGGTCGGTGGGAGGGAGAGTGACCTACTTCTGCAAGAACACTTGGTTCAGACTGACTGTGTGTGGGTGTGAAGTGTCTGAATGGGTGATTGATAGACAGAGGGAGGAAGCACAGAACACAAACTGCTGCTGTGATGATAAAACAGCCTTAAAAAATTTGTCTTAGAGGAGTTCACATTAATACTTATTTTTGTTCCCACTTTCAGCTTTTTCAGTGGATGTGAGGCTCTGAATGACTCCGATGGTTGAATTAAACTCATGTGGTGATGATAATAATCATTTGTAGTCACCCTATTTGTGCATAAATGCATTTAGATTTATGTAAATGGATTTTTGGGTGGTTGTGAAGCTCAGGACCAGGTAGTTGCTTCATACTCAGCAGCTGAGGTATCACTATGTCGTTTTTCTTTGGGTATTTGGTTGTTGCAAGTTATTGCTGCTTAGCTCCATTGAACTGTTGAAACCCTGCAGGTCCGCTACTTCTTAGTTACCCTCAGGAGTACATGTACTGTGAGATGACTGCTGAAGCTCTGTATCTTTGGGAAATCTCGTGTTTTATTAGTTACTGTAGGCGAGCGGCTCTCTCGTGCTGTTGTCAATCAGCCGAAAAGAAAGAATGAAAGAAAACCGAGCCGCCTTCTCCTTGTCGATTTCTGTCATCACTGCTGAAGCTCTGCCCACCTACGCTCCACCTTAACTATGTGAAAAGCTTGGATTATTATGACTCATCTTTTTCGCCGACATCCACATGAACCGAGAGAGATTTTGATGAAAACACAAAGCTTTGCGTGGGTCATACTTCATTCATCGCAATTTCACTGATGCAGGTACAAAAAGGAAGCGCTAACAGCGTTTCCTTCTGACCTGCTTTGTTCAGGGATAATTTAAGTTCCCTGAAACAACAAAAGCTGCATTAACTGTGGATAATCTACGTATGTTGTGTACTCACAGCCTTATAGGCCGTCTCTGAGCCCGTCGACCAAACTCTCCGTAGAGAACAAGTTTGAATCGCCACTTACATGATGTCGCTTTATCCGTGCGATTAGTTCTTGCTGCACTTTTTTTTCCTTTGTGTATGTGTGAGTTTGTTCGATCATCCAACCCACACGTGGACACCTGACACTGTGGCCCACATGCGCTCAGCGGGGCCAGACAACCTTGGAGCCACGCTGTGTTTATCCTCCACACCAGCCTGCCGTGGTTAAAAGCTGTTTGCAGAGCAGATTCTGCTCGCCGTCTTTCTTTATTCATGAAAACTCAGAACTTCATCATTTATTCACTGATGACAAATGCAAATGAGAAGCATCTTTATGTAACTGAACTACTGTATAATGTATGGCTTCTCGTCCCTCGTGGCTGCGCTGACTGCGTGTTCTTTCTCCTTTTTTCTTGCATCACCTTTTTGTCTGCTCGGATTATGTAAAAAAAAAAAGTGTTATATTGATGCCCACAGGGAAAAAACACTTACAAAAGTGGCTTTATTTCAGAAGGTAAACAAACCAGAGAAATATATGTACACCCACAGCAAAAAGGGGCAAGCGCTGCTCCCAAAAAAACAGAAAAATTAACAACTCGCGCTGTGGAGCTCCAGCTTTACCTGTTTATTCACAGCACATCTGTGAGCTTTGTTTTCCCTCTTTTTAACAGCCAGTTCTTTTCTTACAAATAAGGAATATTTTATTTCTTTCTGGAATATTACATAACTGCTTAAGTGGCATACGGCGCATGTGCAGAAGACGTTGTAAAGTGAGTACTGACTTTGGTGGATCCGCTGCGCTCTCTCATTTCCTTTCAGCTACATTTAAAACATTATTTTGACTACCAAGTATTTCTCATCTCTTTCTTTCAGGGGAAGGATCTTTTAACTCAGAAGATCCCACTGTGGCAGCAGGCTTGTGCCGAGCCCAACAAACTGCCAGACCGTGCCATGTTTCTGGCCCAGCAGATGAGCGGTGCAACGGGCACCATGCCTCCTGGTGCTCATCACCCCGGCCTTCCCATCTCTGAGCCTATTCCTGGTGCTAAACCCCTGCCGGTGCCTCCAGAGCTGGCAGCCCTCAGGGCCAGCGGTGGCATGGGACAGCAGGTGAGTTCTTCTTCTGGCCTGATTTAGTTTGCCAAACACCGGTACACCCGTGTGCTTTGTTTCTTCACGCTCACTTATGTGTTAGAAATAAACATCTGTTACTATTGTGTTCCAGTGAGCTCGCTGTGGGTTTGTTGTGATAGAGAGGACTCAGGATTCAAGCTTAGACTACAATAGACTGTATGTAAAAGATGGGTGTAGCCACCGTGATGTCACTCACTGGTTAGTGAATTTCCATGAAGTCTTGTGCTGTTTTCACTGTTTCTAGCCATTTGAAACAGCACAGTTCAAAGAGTCGCCCCCTGCAGGCAGTTAAAAAAAATGCACCCAGAAGCTACGTCAGTCTTTTTTAAAGAGTTTTAGGTTTTGGACACTTTGTAACTCTTGAGGTTTGAGAATGAGAAGCCCAGCCAAGCGGTCAACTGCATCGAGGAATCCCTCAACACATCCTCACAAATCTGGGTCAAGGGAAATGAAATCATTTGGTCCTTATATCCTCAGGCCCCCTTCCTTCTCCTCCTGCAGGCTCAAAAATGAACACAGACTTTCAAGATTCAAAGACTTCATCATTTTAATTATGGTGGTGCAGATTAGTAGAGTTTTATAACGGCAGACTAAATATACTTTGAAATTCTTTTCGCCGTCTCCCAGCTACTCCTTAAGCTTCTCTTCAAATCAGCGTGAAGTCAAATAGTGTTTTCACTAATCACAATTTCATGACCCAGATCTGCTCTCCTCCTTCATTATCGCTAATGAGCTTCGAGATGTTGCGTAACGGCCTTTTGTGACGTAACGAGAAAAAAACGTTTGCATTTTAATTGCCTGCGTGCAGAGGCTGATGGGAGGCGTGGAAGGAGGGATGCCTGTGATGAACGGTACGGCCGGCGTTCATGGAGGAGAAGACTACCAGCAGTGGATGGAGGGCAAAATCGCCCAGGGCAAAGCCTCACCGCAGACTCAGCGGCACGGAGGCGAGGTGTACTCCAACACCCTACCTGTGCGCAAGGCCGCCCCAGCCAAGAGCAAGACCACACTGAGTAAGGACACACACAATGTATTTTAAAATTAAGAAAGGCTCAAAAGACTATATGTAATATAAAAGTGGCAGACACTTTCTCCAGTCCTGCATGGCTGTTTTAGTTTAAAGAACATTTGCAGTTTGCTTCAGTCTTATCAGCCTTATTTCAGCCCCGGCTCTAGCAGCTCTTTTCACAAAGAAAGCTCCACAGTGTCTCTCTGCACAGCAATAAACAGCAAAGTGACGACGAGACTTGGCTTCAAGAAGAAAGGAACCTCTAGCAGTCAAATATAAAGCGTCAGATATAGGTGAAAACACAAAAGAGCAAAGTCTCAGGAAAAAACCAACATAATTACAGCAGTAATATTCAAGAGGATAGAAAACGGCACTCCAAATAAACGGTTCTCCTTGTTTCCGACAGCTGCATATATGAAAAGAGCATCGTTTGCTTGGCATAAGAATATTGCGAGCCAGTGTTATTTCAGGGCGCTGAGTTTGCCAGCTTGTTGTGGAGTTGTTCTGCTGTTTAGTGGCAAAATGAAAATATCTCGAAAAGCAAATTTAACTTGGCATTCAGCGTGCTTTTAATCACAGTGAATGTACTGGAAAGTGTATTTCCAGAACAGAATTACTGCATCTCAGATATAGAAAAAGCTAATGAGATGACCCGGCTGCCACACACATGCTCGGTGCGTTTTAATAAGAAAGAGGCCAAAGCAAGTGGGAATAGAAGGAGATGTGATAATAAAACCAAAGTAAGACGGTACATTTCTGAGTAAAAATAGATTCAGAGGAGAATATTTCACAAAAATATGAACAATATAAAAATCTACATTGAATAAAATCCCTGTAGACATTCTGTATGTTTCAAGCATCGTTAAGGGTTTGTAGCAAAAACTGAAGTTTATGGCGGTGTGATAACAACTCTCTTCCTCCTCCTCCTCCTCCTCTCCACAGCAGAGACCCGCACGCTGCCCCGGTCCAGCTCCATGGCAGCAGGTCTGGAGAGAAACGGAAGAACTCGCGTCCAGGCCGTCTTCTCCCATGCTGCCGGTGACAACAGCACGCTGCTTAGCTTCGCTGAGGGCGACGTGATTACCCTGCTGGTACCCGAGGCCCGTGATGGCTGGCACTATGGAGAGAATGAGAAGACAAGGATGTGAGTGCAAAATGAAATGCAGCAAAAAAAGCGACAAATGCAGTTCTGTCAGGATCACTGTAGTCAAAGCTGAATCGTTATTTCCACCTGCAGTGATTTATATTCTGCCCACTTGGAGAGAGGAGTGACAGAATAGAGGAATCTGCGACAAACAGACATAATGTTAAATAAGTCAGAAATGGCATGATTAGCATGAAGTGGAGGAGCTGGGGCGAAGAAGGGTTGCAAAGTGGGTTGCAGAGGCAACCTGCAGACTGTAGGTGAACAGGTCAGCCAATGCTGTGCATTTGATTTTTGTGTTGTTTATATTTGTCCTCCTTCTGCAGGCGTGGCTGGTTTCCCTTCTCCTACACACGGGTGATCACTGATGGCGAAGGAGACTCTATGCGGCAACTTCGAGTACACAAGTGGGTGTTTGCACTTTGCAGACTTCATTGTTTTGAATGCATAATCAAACTGAATGTTATTAAGTTAAATATTAATATTATTCACAGAAACTTCATGATTTTGTTGGTTAACCAGATCTCCTTTACCAGTAGAGTTGGGGTTTTTACATAAATATTAATGTTAGATGTTACTCCTTACTCGGGCAGCGGGGTGGAGCTGCGTTGTATTTCAGCAATGATGTAATTGTGCTGACGTACAGTGCTTGTGAGTCCATCAAATGCGCTGAAGCGTTTTTCAGAAGCATTCAAGAAACGGCTGTCTGTTCTGTGTGGCACAATTCAATTCAATTCAATTTTATTTATATAGCGCCAAATCACAACAAAAGTCGCCTCAAGGCGCTTCATAGATACAGAGAAAAACCCAACAATCATATGACCCCCTATGAGCAGCACTTTGGCGACAGTGGGAAGGAAAAACTCCCTTTAAACAGGAAGAAACCTCCAGCAGAACCAGGCTCAGGGAGGGGCGGGGCCATCTGCTGTGATTGGTTGGGGTGAGAGAAGGAAGACAGGATAAAGACATGCTGTGGAAGAGAGACAGAGATTAATAACAGCACAAAATGCACAGTGAGTGTATTTTGGCCAAAGTCATGTCAAACTGCACAGAGCAGATGAAATGGGCAGGAAAAGCATTAGGAAGCTGATCAATTTTCAAAATAAAAGACCCTGGCTAAAATCTTCTGAAACGCTTTGGTTGTGATTTGATGCTGTGTGAAGGATGACGCAAACCCCACCGAAGACGAAGCATCCCACACAAAAAAATGCTCTTAGGAGCTGGTGAAAGCCTCTGCTGAACGTAGTCACACATCGATGAAGCAATGAACGAGGAGGGGAGGGGGGTGGTCTCACACACACACACAACCCCGTTCAGCTATCCTAGTGAGGACCTTCATTGACATAATGCTTTCCCTAACCCTTACCCTAACCTAACCATAACCTAATTGTAACCCTGACACTAAAACCACATTTTGAGCCTCAAAAATGGATTTAAATGCCTTTGTGAGGACCAGGTTGTGTGTTGGTTCTCACAAGTATAGTATAATGCAGTTTTCAGTCCTCACAAAGATAGCTAGACAGGAACACACACACACACAAACAAACAAACATAACAGACTCTGTATACAAATATCAGACTCTAGGCTATACTGCCTCAAAATAACACTGCAATATGATTTACTCATACTGGGAACAGTAATGCATGTTATTGTATTACATAAATATAATGTGATTGCACTGCCACAGCACTCAAAATGATATTGTACCTTGCAGTAAAAGTAAACCAATCATGAAAGTACTTCCAAAATCAAAATCAGTCCCTGATGACTCGCCCATATACCTTCCCTACCTAGAGACATCAAATGTTAGCGCCTGATTGGCCCAGGAGGAATTGCCCGATGGGGGATCACATGATTTACAGTTTCCTCTTTTTCTGTGTACTTCTTTGTGTTTCTAGTCTCCACCATGGCAAAAGCAGCAGCACGGGCAACCTTCTAGAGAGAGAAGACATGGCTCTCCCCGTCCCTGATTATGGCATCCACTCCCGTATGGCAGCACAGAGCGCTGCTGCGCTGCACGGCAGACAACAACGCCCCTACAGTGTGGCGGTGCCAGGCTTCTCACAGGTGGGGGGCCTGCAAAACAAGCACACAAACACATGCAAACTCGCATCCACCCACACGGGTTCACACATGACACACGAGCAGTCTCACGAAACCTGGCAAAGATCTCGTCTGTCTCAGAAAGTTCGGAGGTAGCTTTCCCCCTACGTGCTGGCAGCCGGAGATGCTTCGCTTTGACTCGCTCTCTCTTCGCTTACATAAACGCACAAATCAGCTCCGCCTCGCTTCACATTCCTGGTCACAGAGGGTCGAGTGGAAGATGAGGCACGGCTCAGATTGCAGAGGTCTACCGCTGTCGCTGAAGGAAGTGCTTCTGACAGGCATCAGCTGATAACAGAGTCGGCGTTCAGCCAGGCTAAAGAGAAGGCAGCTGTGATTATGGAGGCAGCTTAATTTTTCAGAAGGAAAAATCAAAAGTAGCCTTACGCAACGGTAAACTTCACTACTGGCCCACCTTCCCTCCTACGCCTCACCTGGAACATTACATGTGGGCGATGCCTAATTGCTCAGCAGTCATGTAACATCAAGGTTTGAAACATCTCTGCTGACATTTAAGGAAAAATGTGTTTCGTAATTTTGGTCAAGGATATGTATGCGTGGACGTTATTTGGTCATTCACTTCTGATTTGATCTTTAATAAAGCACAAAATGTTGTTTGTTTTATATGAACATAAAAATGGAAAATATGTTAAATATATTTTACACTGTTTCACTTTTAAGTCATCAACTTCAACCAGTCGGTGAAAGAATAATGAGATGATAACCAGGAGAGGGGCTGATGTATACTGTCGTGTATTTTCCTACTGTACAGTTTCTTTAACATCTCCAGGTTTCCTTTGATGATGCTGCATCTTCTTTGTGTTTCTTTGTCGCCACCTTCTGGCTGCTTTTGTCATTGCAACAGTTCACGAAGTTTCAGGCTCAACTAAACTCAACAAAAATTATTTGTTAACCAAAATAAAAAATTAAAAGCACATTTTGTAAAACGAAGTAAAATTTAAAAAGTAAAATATATATTTTTTTAAATTAATAATAAATATTATTAATTAATATTAATTTGCTCAATAAATAACAATTTATTTTTACAGATCTTTTACATTTGTGTCTTCTTGTATTTAATAAACAGTTGAAATTGTCTTTACCTTATTATCTTATTAGCTTATATTATCTAATCATACTGGTATGAGTGACAGTTAATGTGGTTTTCATGCTTTATTTCAGAGTTCATATTTAAAGCGCACAAACTAAACGTTTCTTTCTTCTTTGATTATGTCTTTGCAGCAGGGAGTCGAAGAGTACGAGCCCCGCTTCCCCACAAGGTAAGAACCCCTCAGCTTGATTCAGTCAGTGTGGTTTTTTTTGTGTGTACCAGGAATCAGTTTCAACAAGTTCCAGTTCAGTCATTTCAAACGCGCTCGGCAGTGTTTGTGGGTGGGAAGCCAAAGTGGAATTCTGTCCCGTTGGCTCGAGGGCTGGAATCTGAGGCATCAGTGAGAGTTAGTTTACCAAACAGCTGAAGATGGAGAGATGAGGGATTGGGACAGATCCTGGTGCATGCCAAGTTCAGACCCGCAAACAGACAACCAGCAGGACACACCACACTCTTTGTGTTGTTTTTCTTAGTTCTCCTGTGTTTGCAGCAGCGTGATAGGAATCCATCTGTGATAAGATGGTGCAGTTCTGACCACATAGTGGTTTTAAAGAAGGCTGGCTTTATCTTTAAGTCATCCATTAGTAACAATTGTTTCTATCTGTGAAACTAGATTACATTAATCATCACTTAGTGCTGTTTTGTCAAAGCCGCCGTGTGGCTCGTCCATGCCCAGTGAGTCCTCTGGTGTTTAGGAGTGCTGCTGTTTTAACACAAACCATACTTTAGACACCTAAACCAAGTAGTTTTTAATGGCTAATCCCGACCCAGCAGCTTTTGGTGCCGAGTCAAAGTGAAAGTAAAAAAGTGGGGACTGTTACGCAGTCTCGATCTGGGCCCAAACGAGGATCCTTAACTGATAGATCTGCTTGTGGGCTCCAGAAAGCCAGTATTCCTGAGTCCAGAGGACATTGTGCATGAAATGGGGAGTCACAGGAGGCACCTGACAAAGTGGCAGTTAATTAGACCTCAGGAAGAGAAATAGCTGATTAATTTAAGTGTAAGTCGTTTTAAGTTTCCTTTTGTTCATTAAGTTAAGAAAGAAAATCATGCTTTGACTCCACGGCACCTTCCCATCACGCCACCGCCCCCCCACGCTCCATGCAGCTCCTTCTGTCTGCTAACCGCACTCACTCAATCCCTGCTCGTTAAAACCACGTCCACACTTTGCTTTAAAATCAGATCCAGTTAAACTTGTAGGTTGTACTCGTCATGTCGGAGGGTAGACGAGGTTTCTGCGTCTGCGTGTGTCCTGGTTGTGTGTTTGCTGTTGTTTCTCCTGAGCCAGCCCACCTGGAAGCCTCTCCCTCTCTGTGTCCACAGTTCCACAGAGGGCAAATTGATTTCGACAGTGTGAGGACAGACAGACAAACAGGCACAGACTCAGCCACACGATAGGACATGCACCTCGCTGCCCATCCGTCATCCTTAACCCACCCTCTTTCCCGCCTCCCTACCTCCTCCTCACGACAATAAACTCTCCCCGAGCCGGTCAGTTCGAGGAAGACGCTTGGGTCTCTTTCTTTTTCTCCCTCTGATCTCCCTCCCTTCGTCCTTCAGTCCTGCCCTGTGCTGTCTAACTGGCCAGTAGCCACACTGGGCGGCTGGTGGAGCTTTGGTGCAGAGCCAAGCCGAAACCAGAACAAAGTGGACTCTGTGCCATCCGCATATTCAAAATCAGTGTGATGGACATTTTCTGTGAGGAAAATGTAACCTTTGCTTGTCTTTCATGCATGTACATTTCTTTTATATATTGCTGGGAGTTATATTTTCCCAACGAAGGAAGCTGATTTTCACTAATGTTAGAAAGACAGTGTAAAGAATGATATGTAAATCAGGGTGTAATCCTAAAGTGGTTGATCCCAAAGAGGATTTTTATATTATGTAAAAATGACATTGCAATCAATGCTTTTACTGGATCTTTCAGTATTTAACAATAATTTTACCTTTTCATGCTGTGAGGTTTTGTATTCCTCTGACGTAAGAGGCCATGTATCGCGAGTAGTGAACAGCTCATGTAAATGTTTTCACACATGGGGGGAAAAATGTGACGGGAATGTTTACTGTACATAAATGTGCCATACAGACGTGCTTGTCATGCAGTATCTATGATCAGTTTATAAAAAATGCACCTTATGGAAGTAATAGTCTATATTTCTGACTGTGTGTAAACAAACTTACTGTAACGTTCCCAGTGTGAGCCTCTGCGCTCGGATGGACGCACAAACGCACCACTCTCGGGGTCCTTTGACTGTCTGCTGTGGTGCCTGAATATTGTGCCAAGGCTGAATGGGGTCAACTAAGTCACGCGAGGCTCTGAGTCGAGTTTAGTGCTGAAACCGTTTGTTCGTTAGTCAGTTAACTGATGTGTCGTGCCGATTAAATGTTTGAAATAACTTATCAGGCTTAAATGCCAAATATTTGTTGGCTTCGGGTTCTCAAATACACACATTTGCTGCTTTTCTCTGTTTTTTATATGACTGCAAATTAAATATATTTGGGTTTTGAGCTCATTTGAAGGATATCGCTTTGACATCAGTTAAAAAAGAAAGGATAAAGTCAGATTAATCGATTAATTGCTCATAAAAATGATTCGAGTTGGAGGCAAACTCTGGTTCGTGCATGAAAGAAAAGACAACTGGTATTGCGGCGCTGCTCGGTACACGTGATATCGAAACCATTAAAAAAGTTGTTTTTTTATCATAAATAAAAAAATAGGCATAAAGTTCATTTAAAAGATTCAAAATCCTTTTCTACTTTCACAAATATTCACACGTGGTGCTTCTGCTGTCGGTTAACTTCTGTGATTAATGTCGTTTTATGGGAACTTCATAAAACCATCAGCGGTATTGTGATTAATAGAAAAAAAACGACACAGAGTGGTGATTATACTGTGCTGCATTCAGCCAAAGTGCAGACTAGAGGCACAGCCGCCTGCAGCTTTGAAGGGGAGAGGAATTCATTTGTGGTTGAAGCCTCATTCAGCCTTCTTCTTCTGCTGTCTCTGCGATTAAAAGCCCGATTCGTTTTTTTCTCCAAACCTCAGCGAGTAAAGAATGTCAAGTTTTAACAACGGCAAGAGATGTTTGTCTGATTCTCTGTGTGCTCAATAAAAATACCGGTGTGCTTGTCTGTATGTCGGCCCAGTTAGTGCCTGTCTGTGCTAACCGCTGTCCCTTTGTTGACATCTGGTGTCCACGAGCTCACTGGGACGTGACGTTTTTTTAACTCGTAGTTTTGGCTTCTGACTCGTGTGAAGTTTTTACAGAAATCTCGTCCGAGTGCTTTCTTCACCAAAGAGAGGAGGTTAAAAATGAAACTGTGCATCTCTCCCATTCCTCCTACACTGCAAAAAATGCTTTTACTAAATTGTTAATGAGGGAAATTGTTTGAAGAGTCTTGCAATATATTTTTCTGCAAGTATGTGATGAAGTCAGGCACATGCATTAAAAAAAAAACAACTTTCAAGTGCTGAAAAATATTTTCCGACTCTGCCTGAGACCTAACACGGACCTTTTTTGCACTGTAGAAATGTTCTCCTTGCTGCATATGTCTGTTGTCTCTGTGCTCTCTTCTTCTGCTCTCCGTTTGTCTGTCACCTAACACTTGTCTCCCCCCTTAGCTTTGCCAACCCCCCCGTCTTTTTTCATCTCTGTTTTGATGAATTTAGAGACAAAAGTCGAGTGCAAACGACTGGAAGCTGCCAGTGTTTCTTCTTTCTCCACTAAAATAGTCCAAGGTATGGCTGACATCGCTGCAGAGATAGCACACCAATCACCTGTGGCTAATAACGCCAGCATTCACTGACGTGCTCTGATTGTGAGAGGTTTTGTTGTAAGAAAAAACATCTAAATATTGTATAGAGAATTTATGTATATGCATGCTTTGGGGGCACCGAAAAGTGTAACACTGATGACCTCAAATGTATGGTGAATTTCTACTCTTACAAAGTATTAAATAAATTTATTCAGCTGGATCTTTTTATTGTTTCTGTTCGTTTTTTCCCCCGAAGGCTTTGGTGTGACACGATGAAACTTTTACAAAACACCATTTGAAGAAGCTTTTAATTAGCCTTCAAGTGCCAAACTAGCTCGTAAAGCCAATTTTCATTGACAGGCAGCGTTTCAACTCTCTTCTGGCTTTAAGTTTGTGCTGACTGAACTTTAGTCACCACATCTTTCCTCACAGCTAACAAACTGGGGATCGCCCTCTTGCTTTAACACATTAACAAGCGGCTCTTCTTGCACATATCACCGCTCTTATCAACATTTCTGGAACCGAGACCCATCATAACCTCCCACCGGGCTTGTTGCATGTACAGTGTGTGTGTTCTGTGCACAGTAGTACTTACACTGCATCCTGACCTGCTATACACACCCACTGGCCTGCTCCTCCTGCTGCTAGCAAAGGTACTTTTTTCAACTCAACTGTGTGTGTGTGTGTGTGTCTGTTTGTGTATTGCGATCAACACAACGTGTTCATTTTTAGTGTTTTTTTTAATTTTTGTAGTTGTTTTGCTTCAGTGTGTGGTGGGTTCACATGCCTGTTTGCCTGTTTTTTAATTTAATCTTTATTTCCCCCCATGTGACACGTGAATGTCATAATTTAAATGTAAACAGTCTTGGTGAATTTGTGGAGTTCTGATCTGTTTTTTGTCATGTTTTCAATTTAATCTAAGTAGATGATGACAATAATTTTGGCTAATTTAGTAACAAGATCTTTACTGAGTTTGACTGGCAGCCTCTGCAGGGATGATCTGATATCGTCGTGTTGGTGTTGTTCCCAGATCATCATGAAAATGTTGTTCCAGGTTCAACATTGCAAGTGACCAATCACATTATTGTGACGTTATTCTTTTGCGCACCAACCCATTCGTGCATTTATGAAATTCCAATGTTGCAAGGACAATATCAATTCTGCTTAGTGTTTATTAAAGGGTTAGGGTCCGTTGATCGGCGGACAAAGGCGGTTTCTCGCAGCTTAAGTACAGTTTTTTGTTTTACGCCGGTTTGTCCCGAAGTCGCAAAAGTATGACATCACAACATTCTGATTGGTCACTTGCAATGTTGATCCTGGAACAACCTTTAGTATGATGATCTGGGAACAACACCAACACGAGGATATCAGATCGCGCGCCTCTGTTTAATGCGGTGCTGATGTTGGTGAAAAAATCACCTTTGGCTCAGTGAAGGTACAGCAGTGAGGTCATAATGGAAAACTGTATGCACTGAATATAAAGTGCTTTTCAGAGCAGTCATGTAAAAGTCTCACAGTGTTATCACTGAATATATCTGACACCGTGTTACAGATAATAATGTGAAAAGAAATCAAACAAAAGGAGCAACAGTACCTCTAAACACAGGCTCCAGTCAGCTCAGTCTTGGTCTGTTTTCCCTTTTAATACCTTTAATGATACCTTGTGTTAACAGGAAATCAAATATACATGCCTTATAATGTGCAGCCATGTTAGGAGGAAGTGTGTAGTCATTTATTTCCCTGTCTCATGTTGGAAGATGTGCGTTGGTATTTGATCCTGACTGTTGACACGTGGGGATTGTTTCTGCTTTCAGTACAGGGCCTGATTACGCCCGCTTTTGAGTGACCAAAGCCCATCGTAAGTGAATAATCTTGGGTCTAAAGTGTCTTCGTGTGTCCACTTGCTTTTGAATTTTTCATTATAACTGAAAGCTTCTTCATTTTTTCGTGTTTTCTTTGCGAGCTGTGGAGTGGCTTTTGGGTTATTTCCATCGCTGTTTGTTTGTTTTTAATGTGATGTGACTGCTGACCTCATCAGCTGATTGTGGGCTGTTACACTTGTTAAATGTGTTGTTTGTTTCGGCATCATGCTCTTCGCCTCAGCTTTCTCTCTATTTGCATGACTCAGACCTTTTTGTTTTCAGCAGCAATATGGCTGAAAAAAAACCCCAACCCATTGTTCCATCCTGTGCTCTTGTTGACCTCGTCTTCCGTTACCATTTCACATTTTAACAAATAAAAACCACAATCCCTTTTTGCTCTTTTTCTTCCTAGCTATGATCCACCAGGCGAGCCGGCTGTGGAGGCCCCGGCCAAACCGCTCCTCTCCGACGATGAGGATGAAATCGAGGAGGACCACCTCGATGAAGCTCACTATGATTCCTTGGAGAAGACTTCCAGTCCTCCAGGGAACTTCTGAGCTTTCTTTTAATGTAAACCAGCTGTAGGTGGATCACTGGTGCACAATTTCACCCTCAACCCTAAACTGGAAGGCTCTGATTTACCCTCGGTATTACAATAATGCTTCAAAATGAAAAGAATGAAATATAACAACACGTTCTCACTCCCAAAGCGTAACATTTTACGCTAGGTGACAAATCGTCAACATATTACGTTTTCGGCTACCCACCACGTTCCTAAATGACGACCTCGGAAAAATGAGGAAATGTGAGAACCGTATGGACTCAATCTACACATGTTCGCTCTTTTTCTTCAAATCGCTTAGAAACACGCTATTTAACATCATTAAAGTCCTGGTTAACCTCAGGAAAAAGGTTATGGTTAGGGCTAGGGATAAGGTTAGGTTTAGGGCTGGACGTCATTGCACTGGATTTCGCCCATAACCCGCCGCGTACCATAAGAACGCCGCGGGACGTGACAAAACGTCGGCATGTTACGCCTCGGGAGTGAGAACGGGCTGAATATAATCAGCAGATAAAGTGCACTGCAACATGTCACGGCAACAGTAATCTCTGTAATCGCCCGGAGAAAATGTAAATAAATACTAGGATTGACTTTATATTTAACCACGTAGCAAGGAAGCCACATTCAAAAGTTACAAAAATGAAAGATGAGGTTTTCCTGTTGATTGGTGACTTTGGTAAAGTTGCATTTTAGATGAGCAGCAGTGGAGCTGATTCACTTTTGTAAAGGTTTTAAAGCCTACAGGGAGCATGTGGTGTATAAAAAGACGAATGAGAGCAGATGTTTGCTCGCGTGGCTCATGTGGTTCATTTTAAAGTCAGAATTGTTGCCTCTTGTATCGTATCGTTACCCAAAGACTAACGCCTAGCTCCATGTAGACTCACGGTCATTTAAAACGCAGCTCCTCCCCTCTCGCCTTGTCAATGAAAGGGCTTTAAAATTGCTAAGCTTCACACCGTGTTGGGTGTCTCACCTTTGAGCCTCACCTCTCAATACTGCCTTTTCACCTGGCAAGAGCACCTCATGCTTGTCAAACAGTCCAGCGTTTGCACCATAAGAAACGTCTTATTCAGAGACCGATGATCTTAAAGCACGACGGCAGAAAAAAAAGTACTGAAACACATCAGAAAGGTAGATTATATGGAAAAGTTATCTGTAGAATACGTTTGTGCTGATAGCATCACAACTGATAAGCACACTACTCGTAGTACTGTACCTTCAACTAATTCTGTACTCACAGGAAATCAGCAGGAGATAAGCCGCCGTTTGTACCTACACTTAATAATGAATTTCACTGATTCATGTTTGATTGTTATTGTTCGTAGTGAACGAGCACTTTATAAGATCTTCTTAAAGCAACATGTTCAGCTGAGATTTAATTCAGTAACACAATCAACAGGAGAAACTTTGTAATTGCATGTTGTTTATCTAGTTTAAGGTAATCGTCGACAGGCAAACAGGGTCACGCTAACGTAGGTTGTGTTGGTTGCACTGAGGTCATTTAAGATGTGCTCGTTTCGGTGTGTGTGGTTTACTCGTTTAAGAATTTAAAATACATTTAAATCTTAGATTTAAGTGGGGTGTAATAATAACTTGATAAAGCACTGGAAACTACATTTAGAAAAATCACACCATCCCTCTGCTTTTCCCACTTATTGAGTTATTGATTATTTTTCATTAGCATGAACAATTATGCTAACCTAACCTGCTCGTGTTAGGTTTGCTTTACCTTCATGTTGGAATAGCAAACTGGAACTTTCTCAACTTTCATTACTTTTTTAAAAAATGCTTTATTTATTTTTTTTTTTCAGAAAATTATTCCAGGATGTGAAAGTTGTTTTTAAAATTTTTGTCCTTGCATCTTTCAAGCATGTGTTTCTTAAAATTATATCCAAAATTTGTGAAAGGCTCGTTTTCAAAATAGGACATTTTGAAAGTTTTATATTTATCTGAGTATTTTAATATAATTTTAATGGAATTTTAAAATATCTCTATAAATATTAAAAAAAAATACCTCTTTAAAAATATTTCAGTGGATGACGGTCATTCACTGAAATATTTTTTTAAAGAAAACCAATAACACAAGAGACCTGAAATTTTAATTCCTATTAATAAGTGATGGACTGACATAAAAATACTTTTTTTTTCTTAGCCTTCAGAAAACCAGATTTCTTTTAAGTTGTTGATGAATTTCATCAGTAAATTTTAGTTAACAGGACTATGAGGTGTTTCCTATTCACAATAATAAAAATTAAGACTTTGAGATTTGAGAAGAAACAAATTTGAATGTAACTGGTTTTAAACCCGATTTAAGCAACAATTGCAAGTCTGATTTATTTGTTTTTATACTTTTCATATTAGCAGAATCAGCCTCAGTACTTTCCGCCCTTATTAAAGCTCCCGTACCCCCAATGTAGTGAACGACGGAGCTTGTTTGATGTAATCAGCTGTGCTCTTTCTACTCCGACGACTACACATCAAAACTATCATGCACCTTATTGTATGTGCATGCAAAACATATATCCACCACTAGATGGCAATAAAACTCGACTTCCTCACCTGGATGTAGACGTTAGAAAGGAAAAAGAGATTTCCTTTAAGGCTATTTTTAAAGTTTCTGGAATTTTTCACACATATTTTCCCCAAAGTCAGTATTTAGTTATTAACTCGGTATTCAGCTGTATATGTCTGAGGATATTTCCAAAAAACTCCACTGTTTTATATTAATTATGAGGAAAAATCAAATTCTGGATTCTGCAGAGATCATGGTAGTACTTTCTCATTATATCAGAGTACTTGTGTAGTACAGAGGTACATATACTATATATCCATAATGATTCACCTGCATTGGGTGATGCAGTTATTCACTCTGTTTTGTGCTCTGACCTGCTATGATAATCATTTTTAATTGTCTTTCTAAGGAAACTTTTCTTGATTATTGAGATCAATTCATGAAAAACAGTTTTTCACTTCAACTATATGCTTTATTGTTTTTATAATATATTTGATAGTTAAAATCATCAAGTCTTCATACACTTCAGTTTCCCTATAGTTAATACAAAATTACACGGGATGTTTTGGAAATATCTGCATTGTTTATTATTAGATGATCCCACATGTCCCAGCTCATTTTACAGTTATGTTTCAGGGGGAGATATAAGAAATTAGCTGAAAACTATGTGACTCAGAAATATGAAAACCAATAAAACCTACGTTAATGTAACATAAGGAGAACTGTACTGGCAGTCTACACTATAATGATGTGAGTTGATGGTAAACAAATTGTTTGTTTTTTAGTTTAATTCTGACAATAAAGAATCAAGAATTTAACAATATTGTGCAGTGTTGTTTTTTTTATCTGTTATAATGATCAAAAATTTAACCCTGAGAAACTTTAAAATTGATCTGTTACACTTTTCCTCATTAATTTTAAAAGTGGTCAAAGTTTTAGCGCACAATAAGATAAATAATGATAGCTGTAAACACGCAAAGCTCGGCTGGTACTCTTCAGAAATAAAAACATGGAGCTGGAACTGAGCACAACAGGCTCCCTTTAACATGCTGTCCTCAGTGAGTTGCATGACACAGAGTGTACAGATGATGGGAATGTACCATGCATCGACTTCACCCTTCCTCCTGACAACAAAAGCATCGTTTCTCTGGATATTCTGCTGGGATATCCTGAGTCATCCTACATGCAGGCGAAATGCTACACCTGATAAATCCCATTTTTATTCCTGGCACATTATCTCAGATGGGCTGTAACCTTTTGGTTACACAGAGTCATCTGATCCCATTATGATTCACTTAGAAGAAAACACAGTTTGAAGAACAATAGTGCTGGAAGAGTAAAACCTTTAAAACTAAAACGACAGAGGTTGAGAGATTAAAACTTTACTACTTTTTATTTGATGTCCTAAAGCAGGGGTGTCGAACTCCAGGCCTTGAGGGCCGGTGTCCTGCAGGTTTTAGATCTCACCCGGGGTCAACACACCTGAATCAAATGATTAGTTCATTACCAGGTTTCTGGAGAACTTCAAGACATGTTGAGGAGGTCATTTAGCCATTTAAATCAGCTGTTTTGGATCAAGGACACATCTAAACCCTGCAGGACACCGGCCCTCGAGGCCTGGAGTTCGACACCTGTGTCCTAAAGGAATCCACCTGTTTGAAATATAAAATTCTTTATGGAAAAACATCGAGTTTAGTTTCAGATCGTCTTCCTGTGGGTTTAAGGACAAATGGAAATGGGTGTTGGATTTGACACTCACCAAGAAGTTTCTTCATATAATGGCCTTCGTGACCCTTCTACCTGATCCTCGGCCTTTCTTCTAACCCACGCTTATATTGAATTTTTACTTACTGTACCCACTCGCCCAAATTGAAGTCCTGTAAGAGAACTATAATGCTAAAATGTTTTGAAAAAATAACATCGATTATCTTATCGATTATGTTTCCTGTGCCCCAGGAAGTTCACAAGCAACCTGAAAACATATTAATCTTCTGTATTTTTACATTCCTGTTAAGTTGATATAATATACGGTACATTTATACTATAGAACAGCGGCCCCCAACCCCCGGTCCGCGAGAGTTGAGGCTCAGGTGTGAAATGTAGTTTTCTGCGTTATTTTGTTATCGTTTTTATCGTTAACTCTGTTTTCCTGGGTCTTTTCACGTGTGTTATGAATAAATCTTCTTTTTTTCGGTACCGGTACCAGTTTTATTTTGTTGTATTTATCTGCGACACCTTAAAGGCCGGTTCATGAAAATATTGACGGGCACAAACCGGTCTGTGGCGCAAAAAAGGTTGGAGACCGCTGCTATAGAAGACTTTACACACCATGTGACCTGAATTTGGTGGCTTAATAGGTTTTGAGTGCAAAAATGGTTCCCATTGCACCTTTTAGCACAGACAATGAAGATGAGAGACTGTCTTGTTTTATACATGGATTTAAAAACTTATATTTAATATCAGAGTTCTTCAGTATTTGTTGGTTGTCCAAAATGAATCTAAGGACTCTTTAAATTTTACATCTGAACTCTTTAACAACTCTGTAAGATTTTAGCGTCTACATGTGTAAATAAATACATTTATTTAAAAACACGTAAAAAATGGGCCAATATATTTAACATGTGTAAACCAGATTTTATTTGTAATTGATAGAAGGTACAGAAAGTAATGACGTGACCAGGTCATTGTTGGGGCACACATTATGACAGTATCTCAACCAAAGCTTCTCCCGCACGTTTGCGCCTTTGGTTCAAGGCCAGTGAGCTTCCTGTCTGTCCTCACAATGGGGTGAAAACATACACAGCATCTCTTTGGCAACAATAAACATAAGAGATTTTTCAAACCTTCCCTCCCTCACAGATACAGTACAGGAATACTCTAAAAAGTATTTTTGTTGAGATACAAAAATATTACGGACAGCCATCTAGATGTTTCTATGCTAAACTGTTACAGAATATTAAAGCCTTGGAAGGCAAACAAACATTTAAGACACTACATGTTGATCACCGGGCCTCTTTCAAAGGTGGAATCAAACTTTTCCATCCAGCAAACACACCAACCCATCAGTCTTTCTCACAGTTTTACAAACAGAGCAAAGCATGACAGCATTTTCTTATCATCATGACATCAGCCCTCTGTGGCCTTTCAACAAGCTGATCAGACCAGTGAGGCTTAATTATAAATTAGAGTCTCGCTTAACAACAATGAGGCTCAAAGGGATTCGTCTTTTCCTGTTAGTCTGAAAAAGTCCAACAGTTCAACTTCTAATCCTAGAATTATTGTAACATGATGGGTAAATGGTCAGAAACAGAGAAATACTGGATGTTTAATGTGCTGATTTACAAACACAAAAATCACATTTGTTCAGACAAACCTCAGTGCAGACATAAACCGGACAGTATTTAAATGTTGTTGGGTAATTTGAGGTGTTAGCGTGTAGGGATGGGCAATATGATGGTACTCACCAATGAAAAAATGTTTCTACCACAGTATCTGTTACTGCTTTTCCACCAATGTGGTGCTGGCATTCCTGGCAGTTCTGCCTTGGAGTCTTTTGAGAACCATTGTGACGGTTTGACAGCTACCATGCCTTTCTTTGGAGACGGATATTTATTTGGAGGGTGAAGGTATGAAAAGCAGCTACGCCCCTAAACTCCTGTATTGAGATGGAGTTATCCATCCATTCATCCATCCATCCATGTCCACTTATTTAAAGTTTTGTAATGGTGGCAGCAAGCAAAGGTATTCAAGATGTCCTTCTCCACAACATCACTTTCAGTTTGGACTGGGGAATCCTGAGACCTTCCCAGGTCAGGTGAGATCTCTCCATTGGATTCTGGGTCTAGCCTGGTGTCACCTCTCAGTTGAGTGTGCTTGAAAGAAGTTCCCAGGTGATCCCCAAACCGGATATCCAAATGACCTCAACCACATCTTTAAAGCTGAACAAAGACACCCTGCAGGGGAAACGTGTCCACATGTATTCCCTACCTTAATCTTCCGGTCATTACCTTGACATCATGACCAGGGATGAGTGTTGGAACATAGACTTAAATAAAAAACCCAGTACAACACCCACATCACTGCTGATGTTTAACGAATCCATCTCATCCTCCACCTCCTGATGAATAGAGGATGAACCATAACTCACAGTTAGAGGTGCTGACACTCATCCCAGCTGCTTTACACTCAGTTGAGGGGTGAAGGTCATGCAGTGACCTTGAGTTAATAAAAGCAAAACAAAAAAATGCAACAATACCAAAATCTATCTTTAGAGGCCCAAACCATTTTTGTGCCAAGCTGGACTCGTGCTTATTAAGGCTGTAAAGCTGAATTTTTTATACATGGGAGTTTATGGGAACTGACTCCTATTGGAGCCAGCCTCAAGTGGCCATGATGGGAACTGTGGTTTTTGGTACATTCCCCTCCCATGACCACTGACACCAGCAGGCCCAGCAGTTTTCTGTTACTAAACAATTACTTTTATAAATACTGTGAACCAACACTGTGTCGGTGGAAAAGGGATATATGCCTTCAGTACCTCCGTAGGCTTCTCGCATGTCAGTGAGTATTACTGCTCTCTAGCAATGTTGGATTAACAGTATCTTTGCATCAATGTGATGAAGTGCCTTGATTTGTCAGGCATCTGCTGGTTAACCAAAACAGACGTTTTGTCTATATTTTTGAGCTGAAGATCCATCATGATAAAATATTACATTATATTGCCCACCCCTACTGGCTTACATCACTGCTAGGTTCAGTCGATGTCAGTTTTAATGACCTGTGTACCTGCCTTAAAAATAAAAACACTTTCCTTTTGTTTCTTAGCCGTAAATTCTTGTAAATGTGAAACCATGCATTGCTATATTATAAGAAACTTCTGTACTTCTTCCCATTATAGTCACAATGTTGTGTCTGATGCTTACAGTAAAGAGGAGTTGGCTGCGATTGTGGTGCTGGCGCCCAGTTGGGTAAATAGAGTGATGTTTGTGTAAAACAGTACAGTCGCGGTCCTGATGTGACAATGAAAAAAGTCACAAATAATTATTAGGTTGTCAAGGTTGCTCAGCTGTTTCCTCAAAAAACAGAAAACATCCTGTAAGCAGACAGCCATTAGGATCCCCCACGCTTCCATCTTTCCCACGAGCACGTCTCTGAATGATCCCAAATACTGACATTATATTACTTGCGATACTTTAAAGATTCTTTTTGATATTCGTTATTAATACTGGTAAAACCATTTCCTAAAAAGTATAAAGTCTGCGGAGCTGTACAGTCTTGTTCAAAGTGCTGATCCTTTGTTGAAAAGTCAGAAAGTTGACATTGTGTCTTTTACTCAGCAACAGTTTAACAGTCCTCTTTCTTTAAAGTCCAGGTGGCTCCACACTCTTATGAATGCTCCCCATGACGAATTAGAAAGTGGCAAATGTAACGCTTTTCAAAGGTCTGTCCTTCCACATTGTTTCTTTAATCCAAAAAAATATGTAGATTCAACATACAAGTTCCCCCTGCTTCCTTAAACTCATCATACACACCGTATATATTAATATTCTTGAAATATTATATATTAACAATTCTCTTTTCAGTATTCTAAACAGCTTAGGTCAGTCCTACGTGGTGGTGAGACGGACCTTTCAAAAGTGTCCACAGGCGGTAAGAGGCACTGTCTTGTGTTTCTAAAACCTGACGTTAAAAATGAAATCAGTAGTCATGCTAGTAGACCGAGTTGTTGTCACAAAGAGGCAGGAAATATCCACAGCTTCTTATTCTTTGTCTCCATCTTCACTGCTTCCTGCAGAAACACAATGAGACAGAAAGGATTAATGTACATCACCCGTTTTTACAGGCCACTGGGCGTCTTTATCCCCAAAACATTGGCACATATCAAAGACATTTGGCAAGAGTGTATTTTCTCATTATTATGGCAATTCAGCTTTTGGCAATATGCTGCAGCCAACAATTGCATCTTTAATGGGCCAGGTTCCCAGACTGGGTTTAAGTCTAACACAGCAGAAAGAAGCATTTTAGTTTTATTCTTTATTTGTCAGCGATCATGCACAAAAACTGTGATCTCATAAGATGTAGCAACTAGCCCGTTTCCATCTGACATCTCTGGGAAGGCAAGGCAAGTTTATTTGTATAGCACAATACAACAAGGTGATTCAAAGTGCTTTACAGAGACATTAGAAACAAAAACAAATAAAAAGCATGATTTAAAATTGATTAAAACAAGCAAACAAACAAACAAACAAAACAGTATTTAAAATCAAGACAGATAAAATCAGTAGTTAAAATGTAAGTTTTGAAATTTAATTCAATTTCAATTCAATTCAATTTTATTTATATAGCGCCAAATCACAACAAAAGTCGCCTCAAGGCGCTTCATAGATACAGAGAAAAACCCAACAATCATATGACCCCCTATGAGCAGCACTTTGGCGACAGTGGGAAGGAAAAACTCCCTTTTAACAGGAAGAAACCTCCAGCAGAACCAGGCTCAGGGAGGGGCGGGGCCATCTGCTGCGACCGGTTGGGGTGAGAGAAGGAAGACAGGATAAAAGATAAATTTAAGCTTAAGTGCGGATTTGGTGCTTTATTCAAATGCAGCTGAGAACAGGTGAGTCTTCAACCTGGATTTAAATAAACTGAGTGTTTCAGCTGATCTGAGGCTTTCTGGGAGTTTGTTCCAGATATAAGGAGCATAAAAGCTGAATGCGGCTTCTCCGTGTCTGGTTCTGACTCTGGGAACTGATAAAAGACCGGATCCAGATGACCTGAGGGATCTGGAAGGTTCATACTGGGTCAGGAGGTCACTGATGTATTTTGGTCCTAAACCATTCAGAGCTTTATAGACCAGCATCAGAACTTTAAAGTCTATCCTCTGACGGACAGGCAGCCAGTGTAAAGACCTCAGAGCTGGACTGATGTGGTCCACTTTTTTGGTCTTAGTGAGGACTCGAGCAGCAGAGTTCTGAATGAGCTGTAGTTGTCTGACTGATTTTTTAGGTAGACCTGTAAAGATGCTGTTACAGTAATCAAGCCTGCTAAAGATGAATGCATGGACTAGTTTTTCCAGGTCCTGTTAAGACATCAGATCTTTTATCCTTGAAATATTCTTGAGGTGATAGTAAGCTGACTTTGTTATTGTCTTAATGTGTTTTTCTAAGTTTAGGTCTGCGTCCATCACTACACCCAAATTTCTCGCCTGGTTTGTGGTTTTTAGGTGTATAGATTGAAGTTCAGAAAAATACAGACTGTAAAACCTTCATATCAACACGTGTTTACTGCAACGTTTTCATAAAACCTATTGAAATAAAGCTGAAAGTCCACATGATGATTGCTTGATTTTAAAAATCAAAATGAGCAAAGTTAGATATGTATATCCATTGTTAAAAATATGAGTTTCTCATGAGTTTGCAGAAGCGACCTACCTCCTGCAGATTCCATATCGGAGTCTGAGATGTGAGTGATGGAGAACCGGGAAACGCTGGAGGGAGAGACGGTAAAGCGGGAATACTGCACGGCTGGTTTAGTGTCTGGGGTTGTGGTGACGGAACGGGGTGGAGGGGATTCAGATGCGGCTGAGGATGTTGGCAGTGGGAGTAGGGGGAAGTCATCTTCCCACTCAAAACCCGCACCTGAGTGAAAACAGCAAAGGGGAGGAAGTAATAGTTTGATATCTTAACATGAGAAAGTCTTCAGTGTGCTAATACATCGTGTGTAATCATATTCACGTTTACACATTTGAAAGTAAAAGAATAATACATACTCTCCTCCGAAATGTTCCCGTCTGACGAGTCATCTGAGGCATTAACCCTTTCTTGAGGTTTGGTTCGAGAACCTTCCGCTCCTAAAGGAAAGCCATGCTCGGCGAGCTCTTTCGTTGGGCTTTCCTAGCAGTTGTGATATTAAAAGAGTCAGTGAGTGGACCAGAATAAACATTATTGATGTGCCATTAATAGAGCCAATATTAAAGCTAATCTTCCCTCTTTGACACTCACCTGGTCGAACAGATACACGGTAACATCGTCGAAAAAAGACACTGTTTTCTTCTTGTGTTCGAGCTCCTCCTCCAGGTTCTCCTCGGTGAGCAATGCTGGCATCTTGAGCAGGCTTCGCAGTTTATGGGCCTCGCTGTTGTCGCTCACCACAATAGGCACCGGGTGGCACTCTTCCTCACTCTCTTCCCCTCCGCTCTGTTCCTGCATATTGTAGCTTTGCAGCTCCTCGTCCGACTCGTCGCTGTCGTCGGTATCGCCGTCCTCCTCGTCGGCCTCCTCCCCGTCGGCCGGAGATGCTCTGCCCTCTGTTGCAGGGAGCGGAGGCGGTGGGGTGGACGGAGGTGGAGGAGAGGAAGAGGAAAATCGTCTGGCGTTTGAGGTTTGTTGCAAAGCTACCTCATCTTTGGGTAAGGTGTGTTTCGTTTCACTGGATGTGCCTGATGGCCTGTTCTGAACCGTCTCGGTTGCTGCCTCCTCTGAAGTTTCTGAAGTTTGAGCAGAGTCTTTTATGTCATCTGCTTCCTCCTTATCTAAATTTACGTTGGTGGCACAATCTCCATTCAGGGCACCAAGAGCTTCTTCCATGGCCCCCACCACCTCAGCTGCCCAGTCTCCCAACGATGAGCTCTCTTCCTGTGATGGCCATTCATCCAGCCCTCCCTCGGTATCAGAAGGCTCTGGAGGAAGTCCTAAAGTCTCATCTTCGCAACAGTCCTCAGTCAAGTACTCCTCAATCTCTGGTGCAGGAGAGAATTCTGTTTTGTCTGTTACAGTTTGTTTCGTTTCAAGTTTTATGTCCTTCTTCACTACAACACCCTTTAGTTCTTCCTCTCTATCATTTTTCCTTTTTGCAGCTTTCTTTTCTGCCATGTTTGGTTCTTTTGCAATGTTTTGCTCATCTGTTTTCCCCATCTGGAGTTCCTCTCCCTCATGCCGAGTCTGCTTTTCATTCTCATAGTCTGAAAAGTAGGCAGAGTCTCTGTATGGCGTCTTATCGCTCAAGGGTAACAGAATTTGGTCATCTTCCTGTGATGCTTCTAGTGCCAAATCTTCGCCCATCGATGACTCACCCACTTTAGCTTCAATTCCCTCTTCCTCTAGGACTTCTTCCTCCTCCAGGCTGGCATCGAGAGCAGGTTTTCCTAAAGGTTGTTCACGAGGTTCATGAGGTTCTTTGGGAACAAACTCGGGGCTCTCGTTATTTTCGGTGTCATAGCCGCTGTCCATAGCTTTAGGTGAGCTGGAAGGGTGGGATGACGCAGGGCTGGAGCCTTCACAAGACCCAGCTGCAGACGGCAGATCCATGGAATCCATGGAATCGGGTGTTCCTACCTGCTTTTGTAGCAACTTGAAGGCGGGAGAAGCGTTCAGCTCGCTGGACTCATCAGCGAAGATGCCTGAAGTAACATCGGTTATATCGTCCGTGATGTCTTCCTCTTCGTCGTCGTCGCTGCAGTCGAGTATGTCAGCGAGGCTTACGTTGGAATCTTCACGGTCGACGCCACTGTCACTGGTGTGACTCATCTCTGACTGTGGATCTGTCACCGCCACCATCACATGCGTGTTATCATCAGGAGGTGGAGTGGCTTGAGTGGCTTTTGTCATCGTTAGAGTCACCTCTTCTTTTCTAGGCTCTGGCAGTTTCTGTATGATTTCCTTAATAACGTCCTCCCTCTTCTCTTTGGATTGGACATCATCAGTTGTAAGATCGACGTACTGTTCTCCACAGTCCACAGATTTGGCCACGATGGGACCTCCTGGAGCTGGTGATAAATTGATCATCTCTTCATTGCTCGGCATGTCGATGTCTTTATCTCTGTAGTTCGCGTGACTGTAGAGCTGACAAAAGCTTGTGTTTCGAACAAGCAAGCCAGTGAGTGGGTCAACAAAGTGCGAGTGGCAGCACTCTCCAGATGTTGGCACCTGAGTCTCACCTTCATGGCACATGTAAATGTAGGCATTGCAGTTTTCCGAGGGCACCATAGCATGATGTTTACTCAAACTAAGGCAGGCACTATTATCTTTGACCTGGTGTGGCTCAAGATAATCGATGGGTTTGGGTAGAGAGTGAAAGGCCAGGCTGTGTCCTTCTGGCCAGGAGTCCTCGATGTCTGTACTCGGCATTGTGTAATGGAAATCGGCGTAAGTGTCCTGTCGGCAACTATGGCTTGCCCGTCTCTGGTGACTGGCACTGCTGTGGCGGTGCTTCGAAGGCCAAGTATTGCACGTGTGTCTCTCAACAAATATGTCCTCATCTTCCTCTTCTGAGTCGCTGTCTCTGTGTCCGATGAAGAGAGCCCCCTGAGTCTCCATGTTTATACTGACAGAGTTGCTGTGGTGTCTTGTGTGGCTGGGCATAGTCTTCCTCAGGGAACCCATCATGTCATAATAACCTCCAGTGACGTTCTTTCCTATAATGGACGTCTGACTCGTGTCCAGGTATGTGTCTCTGTAAGCCTGCTGAGATGGACTGTTTATAGAATGGGATATCACCAGTGGGTTCTCCAACTCCCCCAAAGCCTGACGCAGGCTTCTTGAGCCCCAGCTTTCCTGATGATGCTCTCTGGAGAGCTCACCTCCAATCAGATAGTGATCTAGTCCCAAAGGTGGTGAGTGGTCAAAATAATAGCCCCCGTCTCGATCTTTATAGGACACATAGTGACTAGACTCCCAGGGTCGTAGGGGGCTGTTGTCTGACACTTGACCTAAAAGGGGCTCCATTGTCAGGGAGATGGCAGGACTTGAGTCGTTGGAGTCATACATGTCAGATTTATGGATGTCAGCTGACCAATAAGGACCCATAGTTTTAGTCTGTGATGGGCAGGCCATGCACTCACCCGAGTCTGCGCTCCCAGTCAGGAAGCTCCCACTGCTGCCCTGGTAGTCTGGGCTGTATGAGACCATGGTGTAGTCTGGATCAATGTTACAGTCTACTGGTTCCTCAATGCGAATGTAGTATTCACTGTTTACTGAGGGGCTATGGGCACTGAGGACAGGAAGTACACCTGGAGCGTGTAGATGTTTAGGTTGATAGTAGGAAGGAGAAACTCCATGGCTCAGGCTTTCCATGGGACAGCCTCCCACAATGCCTCCAGGTGGGTAAAATGCTTCCTGACAATGATGGTTTACCTGACCTAAGGTACTAGAAGTGTCTGGGGCTCTGTATGACTGGTCTGCCCTGGCTTGCTCCCACTTGTACTCAAAGTTCAGGCCGTGGCTGGTTTCAGTGACTGTTAGTATGTCATCTCCAGACTCTGAGTGGTAGCCATCACCATTAGAAAATGGTTCTAAGAGTGGGAAAGATGAGGTGGTTGATGAGGGGTGGTCTCGTGACATCGCTGAGGCACCACGCTGACTGTTGAATCCAGTATTGGGACGCATGGAGTTCCAGCGTCTCTCAAAGTCCTCTTCGGCCTCGCTGGCCCCCTTGGCACATAGGTAGCTGAGCAGCAAGTGAACTTCCTCTGCAGTTGGCCTCTGATCAGGCTGCAGCCAGCAGAACTGCATCACCTCATACCTGTGGAGCCAAAACACAAGGCACAAAGAAAGAAAGAAAACTTTAATTAAAATTAAATGAAAGAAATAAAAAGTACAAAAGTAATCAGCTCGATACACTCAGAAATCGACCTTTTGATTTTTAGAATTGGTTTCCCGTTTGTAATATCGTAGTTAATACTGAGAGGAGCTATTATTCTCTAACAATGGTGCATGCTCATATCAAAAATGGGCAAAGTTTCAAATATTGACTTCTCCAAAATCTATTTCATCGGTTTTTTCTACTTCTGGCTGGTATGATATTGGTTTCTGGTTGTGGTAGTGTTCTCCAGTCTTTCTGGGCTGTGGGCGTTTGGTGGGCTACAGTTCATCTCAAAACCAACCGTGTTGGTGTGAACTCAGTGTTTTACTATCCAATAACAGCCTCACTGTAAACACTCAGTAGCAACCAAAATTACCGCACTAAATGCCACAATAAATGTTATACATCAATTTATCAAATAAGGTGGGTGATAATGAAGTAATTAAATATATAAAAAAACTCAAATACGTAAAATCAGAAAATAATATTGCAAAATCTAATATGCAACATAATCCAAACCAAAAAATAAATATATACACGTGTCATAACTGAGGCATGGAGCTGCACCAAAGCCCAGTATGGAAGTAAAAAAATTACTGAGATGTTCATTGTGAACTGTGAATCATACAAGGCTACAGTAACAGAGTCCAAGAATAGTGCAACAACAAAAGAATAACAATTGGAAGTTCATTAAACATCATCCTGAAAGGGATTTAATTGTGTTGCTTTAAGTTTTGTGGGGCGATCGTGGCTCAAGATTTGGGAGTTCGCCTTGTAATCGGAAGGTTAGACAGTCTCGGTCGTTGTGTCCTTGGGCAAGACACTTCACCCGTTGCCTACTGGTGGTGGTCAGAGGGCCCGGTGGCGCCAGTGTCCGGCAGCCTCGCCTCTGTCAGTGCGCCCCAGGGTGGCTGTGGCTACAATGTAGCTGCCATCACCAGTGTGTGAATGGGTGGATGACTAAGGGGTCCTTAGGGACTAGAAAAGCGCTATATAAATACAGGCCATTTACCATTTTTGCTGCATTTATGTGTGACTCACCAGCGTTCAGCGAGGGGTACTTTGAGCAGCGGCTTGGGCAGTCGCAGCTGCTGCTCCCTAACAGCGTAGGTCAGCACTTGTCTGTCAGAATAGTGTCTGTAGGGCTGGTTTCCCAGCTCGAACAGCTCCCACATAGTCACCCCAAGAGACCTGAGACACAGGACAAGATTAAATATATCTTATTAGTGACTTCATGTACATTTCATGTATACATTTCTTATAATCCTGCAGTAACGTCCATCCTTTTATCTACTGTTAAAAACGTACAACTATATAAGCGTTTGTTAGTGTATTAATATTATTAAAACTCTTGTGTGTTTCATTCTTTATAACTTATATCCGCAAACTGTTCAGAAAGTAATAGAGAATTACAATAATATTATCATAATATATATTTGGCCTAAAACTACATTTGAAAATTTAAATTTTATTCAACAGAATGCAATATAATCATTTTGTTTTAGACTAGGGAGTGATGGCACGTTGGTGACATCCTCAGTAAGTTTGGAGCTAACGTAAGGATTGTTTTAGGTAACTTGGTACAGTATTTAAAATGATGGTTAAGGGCCATACATGATGTCAGCGAGCGTCCTCACAAAATACAAAAGATGCGTCTATGTGCATTGATCAGATACCAGATATTGCTGTGTTTGGTCTGGTCTGCCACCAGCAGGTTTCCGTGCACCTCGTCCACCAGCTCTGGAGCGATCCAGCGCAGGGGCACGTACATCTGGTCTGATGTCACGTAGTAATCGTCCTGAAACGAGGGTCAGGTAAATTGTTAAGCTGCAGAAATATGACAAAAATAAATTCAAACTAATTCAAAACCTGCTGGACAATTTATCTTTTTCTGATATAATGCTAAAAAGTGAAAAGAACGTTCTTATAACCCTGCAGAAATTTACTCGACTGTGATTAATGTGGACTCACTGGGAACTGACTATTTAAATAACGAGCTTGCTTTTTTGTTGCCTGCTGGTGATGAATACAGAAGATATTTTCAAACTTTACAAAGATCAACAGAACCAGTTTGTTGTTTGCTGATCTTTTTCACATTTAACACACTTGTTGTGTACCTTGTACTTTGTGTGGGCCAGACCATAATCTCCGATCTTCACTGAGACATCAGCCGTCAACAAGCAGTTTCTTAAAGCCAGGTCACTGGAGAGGGGGGCAAACAGCTGTTATGTCTCTCTAATATTAGCAAACACAAAACAACAAGACTAGAACATTTTTATCAAAAATACTTAGAAGTCCTGCAAACAACAGTCCTGTGTTTTTTTTACAGTAGGCTAAAAATAAACAAAACAAATTAAGTAAATTTTACTAAAATGAAATAAAATATACAGGAAATGGCTTGCTGTAAGTGCCCAACAGGACAAGAGTAATTACTTGTGTTGTTTATGTCATATAAAGCTTCAGATACTTCTTATTTTGCATTGAAATATGAATCTATACAACTATAGGTAAACTTATCCACCATGATTTAAAGTCATGACTTGAATAGTTTATGTATGTTTTGATGAGAAAACCAGGTGTACTGTAGTAGGAATACATCTTTTTCTTTTTTTGAGTATGAAGTGAAATGAAAACGAGATAAAATAACAATAAATTATTGGAAAAAATACAAAAACCGGAGTCCTGGAGAGGAGGAATCACCGCCTGCAACAAAATCACTGATGCTGGAGTCTTTAGGGAGCACTCAGGCAGCACCAGGATATTGTTCCAGGAAGTGACCGAGAGGCAAAAGGCTCATCTCAAATTCAGAGCGAGATATCTGTAACACTTAGAAGAAAAATCTCATTGAAATAAAAGAAAATCTTTTTGAACAGAGCACAGCAGACAGAAAAATAACACACGCACACAAAAACATGAAAACGGTTAATAAAGCTGGATTTTCAAGAAGTTTGAAGGACATGTTTGAGGAGGGTTTTTGATTCATTCAACTGAAAGCAGATCAAGGTTAGGTTAAGCATTCACTGAACGTTAACAGATTTAAATGAATGAAGGCTTCAGCAGTAATACTCTACAAATAAACTGCATTAGATGACTGCATCTTGTCTGTTAGTAGAGCCATCCGGTGTTCTCACTGAACAGCAATGACTGTGAAATTTGTTACTGTCATGGTCCTGGGTTCTTTTGACCCGGCGTTTTGTGTTTTCTATTAGTGTGATTATTGGTTCTGTTCTTCCTGTTTAGTGTTTACTCTGTTCTGCCCGTGTGTTCCTGTATCTAGTCCGTGTTTCTTAGTCTGTGTCCTTGCATGTGTAAGTTCCTGTTTTATTGTGAAAGTCTGTGTCTTATGTCAGTGTGTTCTGTTTACGTTTCCCCTGCCTCGTCAGCTGTGATGTCTTCCAGGTGTGTTCCCCTCCTGTTTCCCATCCCCTGATTCCTGCCGTGTGTATTTATAGTGTGTGTTACCTCGTCCTCGTGCTGGTTCGTCTGTGTTGTTTCCCCTCGGTCTCCCCGTATGTATTTCCCCAGACCTCCCTGCATCTTTGTTTCTGGTTTGTTTTGTTAGTTTTACCCAGTTTAGGTTTTCCTGTTTCACCTTCACCCACGCCATTGCTGTTTGTATTTTCTTTTGTTAAATAAATACTCATCTGCACCAGAGCTGCCGCATTTTGGGTCCTATCTCCAACTCCACACGTCTGCCACACCGGACGTGACAGTTATTAGTATTGAAGAACAGTAAGTTATGGTATACAGGCTCACTGCTGTAGCAAGATCACAGAGACGACAACCTTATGGCTAAAATCAAAGACGTCCTTTAATTCTACTGTCCGAGAAGATGGTGACTCTTAAATTAATGATCGTCATCAGGGCAAAAACCTGAGTATCTGTTGGACACCAAAAGAGTGGTAGTCGGGTCACTTTGTGCAAATATTCTCTGCATTTCACCAAAGGGTAGAAATGTTTTTGAACATGTGCGACTGCTCTTCTAACTTCTGCATTTCCCAAAGAAGTTCTCTTTTCAAGGCCACCAGGGTAAATACAAATTAATAACTTTGACCATCTTCTGGTAAAAATTCATTTTAGAAATATGGACAACAGCTAGTCCTAGCTGATGTCTTTCTAACACAATACATTGACGATTTGGAAATAAAGTCATAGCAGTCTGGACCGTTTTAAAATATTTAATTTACGAGAGTCACACCTTTTGGTCTGCATTTTGAAAGTCTCTGGTTAAGATCAGACTGAAGGTGAGTCGGGGCCTGTGCTGGGGCAGAACTGAGGCATACACAAAACTAACAGCTTCAGCTAAAAGTGGACTGATGATACAGAATAATTGTGTTATTTATGAACAAGGGAAATGGCAATAGGGTAAACAGAGACTGCCTGCTTGACTGAACATCAGTGACAGCAGTCGGATTTCTCAGGTTTAAGTCTGAAATGACTCTTTACCTGTGCGTGAAGTTGTGTTTGTGCAGGTGCAGGAGGCCTGAGGAAATGTCACAGGCCATCCTTTGAAGAATCAGGGGCTCTGGGCTCATGGTTTCAGAGGTTCTGCAGCTCCTGAGGTAACCCTTCACATCCCCCTGCACACAAAAGAGAGCTATAAAACATCTGCATGGCCACTAGAGGGCAGTCTTACCATTTTACTACGTCGCCTCTGTCCAGTCATGTAAACCTTGATTGGTGTCAGAAACCGGAACATTGCACAGAAGACCAGACGAACTAGCAAATTTGTTGTCTTCACTTTTCTTTATGGAAATGGATAATTAGAGATTTTAGGGATGAGCTGAGAAATCCGGCCATCTGAGTGAAATAAGCTTCTCTTTTGGACTAAATATCATCTTCTTGGCAGTCTTCATTCTAGTTTGTCTTAAAGCTTTAGACTGTTTGGAGTCTTCCTAATAAATAACAAGTTTGATGCTAATAATTGCAAAGTTTCCTCTAAGTTAGATCTGAACGGGATGTTTTTGGTTTAGCTTTTGCTAACATTTCCACACTCGACCTCGTCTTATAAGAGGAACTACCCACCTGCACTTAGCCTACAGTGGGAATAAAAATAAAAGATAAAAAGTGGCAGGAGGCTCTTGTTTTTACTATTATTTACTATAAATATCTGTGTGTAATCTACTAAACCAATCACGGTGATGGATTCTGGGAAGTGGTTGGAGTGGCACGAGTGTAAATTGACTCACTTTAAGCTTGTCTGCCAAATACTTACAGCAGCTGCCAAGAAGGATTTTATTAGACAGTTAATATAACATTCTACAATGACAAATCACTAAAATGCTTTCAATCAGTTGAAGTACTACAGAATTTGGATTAAAGTCAACAGTCCAAAAAGTTATCAAGGACATTTTATTAAAATATTAAACCCTTTAAATTAAACTGGGATCGTCAAAATAAAATCTCCAGTTGAGATTTGGTATTGTATATTTTTGCAGAGTGTCTCTGCACACCTGTCTGATGGCTTTGAATACTCACCAATGGACAAAACTCCAGCACCAGCAGGTAGGGAGTGATCTCCGTGCACTGGGCCAGACACTGCAGCAGAGCAGGATGCTGGAGGGCGCTGGAGAGCAGAGCAGGATCAGCATGCACATATTATTTATCACCTTTAAGCACGAGTATATGTTTTAATATTACATGGGTATAAATACTTTTGGTGTTGAGATATGGCTGATATATTTGAGCATTCAAGAAAATATATGTACAGTATACTGTGTGTAACATATCCATAGTGACATTTAGGAAGTTAATAACTGAACAATAAAACAACAACAACACTAGACAACCTCGCTGAGACACCATCCATCTTAATAAGTACTGTTTTGTAGTAATATCATTTATTTTTCATTCTTCATACTCTGCTTTTATTTTTCTATTTAACCTTAAAGTACATTTAAAGTGTTTTTTCTTTTACTCTGATTCGATTTTAACCTTGATCTGCATTTTATTCTTGCACATGTACCAGGCGTTCATTTATTCTAACGTATTATTCTTATTATACTCTCTATGCACCGATCACCTTTAACAACTTTAATGCAATCCACCGAGAGGTCTGTCATTATTATACTTTTACAAGCTTGTATGTGTTACTGTTATTGCCGGTGAGAAGATTTTAACCCTTTAAGACCTGCTATAGAACCAAGTCCGCCAGAGCTTATATTATATGTTTACATGCTGTGGAGCCATTTTTGGGAGCATTTCAAGTTGATATACATCAATACAACCATTACAGCCCAGATTTTAATAATGTCTGCATTAAGTGCATAGTAATTACATAAATTGCAAAAAAAGTTCAATAAACTACAAAAAAATTGAAAATCCTTTTTGTTTTTTAAACATATATTTCTAGTTAGAGAAATTTAAGAGGCTTATCCCTCAAAACTGTAAATACAAAAAAGTTGCACAAAATAGTTTCCCACCACAGGAAATTTATTTTGAGTGTCCTCATAGTTTTATTTTTGAAATACACCAATTTTTATACACTGCAGGAAAAACGAAAATAAAAATTATAATGCAAATTTGCAAAAAAGCAGCATATGCATCAAAATAAACTATTTCCAGCAGTGCAATATGAGTCCTAAGCATCCCAGAAACCACACAGAAAGTCATAAAGTCAAAGATAACTTTTAAAAACACCAGTATAGGCTCATGAGGCCCTGACGGTAAAAAACTACATTTCCGCGAAAATGACGTCACTTCCGGTTTCGGGCAGGTCATGGTGGACATGCGAAAGTTCGCTCTGACGTCTATTCTAGTAGGAAGTGTTATGAACAGCTGATCGGATCGGCAAAGCGTGTTTCTGGAATATTATGTTTTTGTTGCTGCAAGTGCTTTTTATGCAGTTTTTGCAAAGCTATATGTGGAAGGAAACTGTGACCGAGGACAAGCTGATGGCATAAGATGTAAGTACAACTCCTCCGGTTTCATATGCAAAAAAAATTATTGCGCTAGCTTACGTGGTTGCAGAGCTACCGGGATTTAAAAATAGTTACACAAAACAGAGCGTGCCCGCTCCGACAGGTTTTAAAGGGTTAATCTATGTTAACGACAAAGGGGCAAAATAACAGCAACACGTTAGAATATAAACACCGTGACCTCCGTCTGATTTTTGTTTTCCACCAAAAATGGAAAAAGTATACGATTTTTAAAAGAAGAGTTTATGACAGAGTTATTGTATTGGCTTTACATTGCATTTGTATTCCTAAGGAAGTATAAAGTATAATTTGCCCAGATAATGCCTGAATCCCTCTGCAGGGATAAATAAAGGATTAATTATTAGGATGAATATTTATATATTACAGTATTTATTAAGTATATTTAAAGACATGCATTCTTAGTTTTAACTCAAATATTTGACTGATTGTGATTGGAAAACAAAAGCATGATGCTATACATGATGAAGCTGGCCTGTCAGTATTTTATAAGTTTATCTCAAACATAAAACATTTGCAGATGTCTGCCTCAAACACCCGGAAGGGTGACAAGAAAGAATTGAGAGAAACCAGGAGCAAACGACAAACAAAAATGGACTAAAACGTCAGGACAGAGGACACAAAAATGACAAAGACATGAGAGATGCTCAGGGGTGGCTCAGGTTTACCTGATCCAGCTTCAGTTAAGGAGACTTTATTAAAAAGTAGACTGGACATATGTAAGCGCTACTTCTGCCCTTTCAATCAGTACTTTTAGACTGTAGATTTTACATGTACTGCTTAAATTGTCCACGTAAGAATAAACTACAGACACATGTGAAGGAGGTAAAGGTGTACCGGTAAGGCTGTGCTTCTTCCAGGAAGTGCATCTGCTCCTGTACGCTGGCACTGGCTTTGAGTTCCTTGACCACCACTTGGGTGGTGTTCAGGCCTGCGTTCACCTCCCCCAGAAGAACCTGAAACAAGTAGAGACAGATGCATACAGGGGAAGGCACACAGACGGGTGGCCACGTTCACATAAGCAAACGCATTAAACGTGAAATGGGAGTACCATTACACAAAGACAGACAAAACGAGATGAAGCAGTCATGCGGGAGTTCAGCAGTGCAGATAATACGCACAAACAGATGGACATACCCAGTGATGGTGCACAAGGATGAGGAGGGTGGATGAATATTCACGAGTGAACAGTATGAATAAGAAAAGGAGGAGAAGCAGACAAAGAAGCAGAAGGGGGGAAACGAGAGAGAATGACAACAACATGTTATCTGGGTGTAAAAACATGTTAACACAGCAGAAGGTTTAGGCTGCAAGGAGGGCTATTACTTTGAAAATTTAGCAGCGTAAAATTTGTTCTCAAGGGCTACGTCTATCACTTTGGGAACAAGCTGACATCAAAGGCGAGAGGATCGGGCTGACACGCTCAGACGTTTCAGGTAACGCAGCGTGTCGGACATTTTTAACCGACTCCCGCTCCGAGCAGGAGCCGGGATCACAGCAAAGACTAACAGCCACGATGTGAGCCTCAACGATGCTGCGTTTCATCTACCCGGCAGGGAGCGACAGATTTGAAATTACCAGCAGGTTTTTATGAAGATTGAGGTTTCAGAAGTGGGCTTACCTTCCCGAACCAGCCATTCCCAATCTCTTTCAGGTAGAGAAGACTGTGGCGGCTGAGATCTGTCGATTTCAGGAGTTGGACTGAATAAGACAGAGAAAAAGAGAAAAGATGTGACAGATTAGTGAGTGTCAATCAAAAGCCTTTGAACTGAAGTCATGGTCACTCACAGCACTAAACATTTTGCACGTTTTTGTCCATTTTCTACAAATTTCTTTGCGTTATCGTCAACGATTTAAACTATTCAAACCGAGCTCGTTGAGGAAAAATGAAAGTACAAGTAATGAATTGCAGCTGTCCTTGTGGAAAGTTGGTGTCAGTGGTAACATTTAAGTTCTTTAATTTAAAAAACAAGATTGTCACGGATATGTAAAATGAATCCACCTGTAAAGTTTCAGTGGTCAAAAATGTGTAACTGGTCCCAGTCGCCCCCATTTCAACTGCACATGCATATTCCATGTGTGCAGTTTACATAATTTTAACACACTAAACATACTAAAACTAATCATCTTAATGTTATATGCATTTGTCAGCCAGTAAAGTAAAATCCACTAAACACAAATCATTTCCAAAAATACAATCTGTTCTTCTTCACTGGACAGTACACAGATATGTTGGATCAAAAGCACATTATCATTAGTATGTAATGCAATGTAAACATTTAATGTTCCATTATCACGCAACACAATCACGATGGCACTGATGGATTTCACCACTCAAACGGGGCTCGGACATAAGGAGTGCTTATCGACTACATGAAAATGGAGGGAAACCAAATGCCGAAAAAAGTTTAAGTGTTCATTAAACAATTATAAATAGTCAGCAGAAGAGTGCACGTCTTACACTTGAATGCCTTTTTAAAAAGGTTTTCAACTTAAAAAATATTAATATTTAATTAAAGTAGTATTTAAAAGCTTCTGAAAGACGTCTTACACCTGGAAGCACTCAATAAAATGTTCTTAATTTAAACATTTCTTAACATCTGCAAGTTCAAAAAAACATCTGCATTTGCTGGGGTTCCTGTTTTTTCTTTTTTTAATAGTTTAGCCCACTTTAATGCATTTTATTGTTTTATTAGTTCATCATAAGTTTATTAACTTCTCTAAAACGTCTATGAGAGAGCTCCTCTGAGCCTGGGACAATTTCCCAAAGAACAAAAGAAGATCTTTTATCTTATCACGATCACATTTCTTGATCTTTTTTTATTCTCTCTGCCTGTTTCATCATAATACAGATGAAATGGATTATTCTTTAATAATAAAAGATTTCCTGGTTTTACTACTTTCTATTATAATGACTGGACTTAAACCTGAAACATATACCAAAAGACTAATATGTACGACATGAAGAAATGATATGACGCAACGCACCAGATCCAGGTTGTTAAGGAGCCACTGAAGGGTCCATCCTCTGTTCAGTCGATTGCTGTTAACCGCCTCTAAAGCTAAACATCCGCACATGCCAGTGGATGCTGCCCATTGTTGCCCAGACAAAGCAAACTCTGCCCCTAAGTGTTATTCTCTACTGAGCCGTCCCTGTCACCGATCTGTGTGGCGGTCCTCCAGCTCGCCGGTGCATCGCTCTCAGCATCCCCTGATGACCCGCGTCCTTCCTGCTTGCCAAACATGCCCAACCGCCCCATCCTGTCCCAGCTCCACCGAATGAAACAGACTGAGGGTAGCATCCCCTCCTCTCTCCCCTCACCATCTATCTCTTTCTTTCACTCTGTGTCTCCCACGATGGAACTTGGATTCTGGGCGTAGAGGCAGACAGACAGATCTTTGTGGCGCTATCTTCCCCCCTCCAGACTGCGACACAGTCCAGTCACTGTGTGGAGGCCATATTGGGCACCCCTGTCCCCTTCCCCTGACTGGTCATTCCTTACACCCACGTACACTCTTGCTGGGCCGTAACAGAATAGCCACTATTGTCTTTTTGCTTAGGGCAGCATGGCACCAGTTAGGACCAGTCAGCAACACTGGAGCCATTATCTGTGAGCTCCATGACATAAGAATGAACTGAGCTTTGGTGATAACTGTGGCATGCAATGAGTTCCACCTACACCCTCATGTTTACCACAAATATTCATAATTCTGACGGAACAATGAGAGAAAAGAAACTCTTAAAGACTATATTAAGCATTTGTTAACTTTCATGTCTCTGGCACCACGTTTGGTTTGTGTGCACGCTGCAATGACATTTGTAAGGTATAGTGGGGTAGATGCATGCATATATCTATCTATCTATATCTATATATATCTATCTATATCTGTCTATATCTATATCTGTCTAGATCTATCTCTATATATAGATATCTATATAGATCTATATAGATATCTATATATATCTATATCTATATAGATCTATATAGATATCTATATATATCTATATCTATATATCTATATCTATCTATCTATATATATCTATATATATCTATATCTATATATCTATATATATATCTATATATCTATATCTATATATCTATATATATATATCTATATATCTATATATATATATATATATATATAGAGAGAGAGAGAGAGAGAGAGAGAGAGAGAGAGAGAGAGAGAGAGAGAGAGGAGTATATACAGTGGGGCAAAAAAGTATTTAGTCAGCCACCGATTGTGCAAGTTCCCCCACTTAAAATGATGACAGAGGTCAGTAATTTGCACCAGAGGTACACTTCAACTGTGAGAGACAGAATGTGAAAAAAAAATCCATGAATTCACATGGTAGGATCTGTAAAGAATTTATTCGTAAATCAGGGTGGAAAATAAGTATTTGGTCAATAACAAAAATACAACTCAATACTTTGTAACATAACCTTTGTTGGCAATAACAGAGGTCAAACGTTTACTATAGGTCTTTACCAGGTTTGCACACACAGTAGCTGGTATTTTGGCCCATTCCTCCATGCAGATCTTCTCAAGAGCAGTGATGTTTTGGGGCTGTCGCCGAGCAACACGGACTTTCAACTCCCGCCACAGATTTTCTATGGGGTTGAGGTCTGGAGACTGGCTAGGCCACTCCAGAACTTTCAAATGCTTCTTACGGAGCCACTCCTTTGTTGCCCGGGCGGTGTGTTTTGGATCATTGTCATGTTGGAAGACCCAGCCTCGTTTCGTCTTCAAAGTTCTCACTGATGGAAGGAGGTTTTGGCTCAAAATCTCACGATACTTGGCCCCATTCATTCTGTCCTTAACACGGATCAGTCGTCCTGTCCCCTTGGCAGAAAAACAGCCCCATAGCATGATGTTTCCACCCCCATGCTTCACAGTAGGTATGGTGTTCTTGGGATGCAACTCAGTATTCTTCTTCCTCCAAACACGACGAGTTGAGTTTATACCAAAAAGTTCTACTTTGGTTTCATCTGACCACATGACATTCTCCCAATCCTCTGCTGTATCATCCATGTGCTCTCTGGCAAACTTCAGACGGGCCTGGACATGCACTGGCTTCAGCAGCGGAACACGTCTGGCACTGCGGGATTTGATTCCCTGCCGTTGTAGTGTGTTACTGATGGTGACCTTTGTTACTTTGGTCCCAGCTCTCTGCAGGTCATTCACCAGGTCCCCCCGTGTGGTTCTGGGATCTTTGCTCACCGTTCTCATGATCATTTTGACCCCACGGGATGAGATCTTGCGTGGAGCCCCAGATCGAGGGAGATTATCAGTGGTCTTGTATGTCTTCCATTTTCTGATGATTGCTCCCACAGTTGATTTTTTCACACCAAGCTGCTTGCCTATTGTAGATTCACTCTTCCCAGTGTGGTGCAGGTCTACAATTCTTTTCCTGGTGTCCTTCGAAAGCTCTTTGGTCTTGGCCATGGCGGAGTTTGGAGTCTGACTGGTTGAGGCTGTGGACAGGTGTCTTTTATACAGATGATGAGGTCAAACAGGTGCCATTCATACAGGTAACGAGTGGGGGACAGAAAAGCTTCTTACAGAAGACATTACAGGTCTGTGAGAGCCAGGGATTTTCCTTGTTTGAGGTGACCAAATACTTATTTTCCACCCTGATTTACGAATAAATTCTTTACAAATCCTACCATGTGAATTCATGGATTTTTTTTTCACATTCTGTCTCTCACAGTTGAAGTGTACCTCTGGTGCAAATTACTGACCTCTGTCATCATTTTAAGTGGGGGAACTTGCACAATCGGTGGCTGACTAAATACTTTTTTGCCCCACTGTATACTGAATGAGGATGGATGTAAAATAATTTTTCCTTAACGTGTAAATGTTTACTCACTCACAACAATGCAAAAGAAGCTGTAGCAGCATATGTTTGGTTGTCTTTGTATTATTCTACTAATACTTTGAGATCTCTCTGTTCATGCATCCATGCATTCTTTATGAATTAATTTATTCCCAGGCCTTTCAGCCCCTAATTTAACCATCACGACTACATTTCTAACCCTAACCTAATTCTAATCTTAACCCTAAGCCTAAAAGTTGTACATTTCATGACATTTTAATCAGTCAATTGATCCAAAACTCTCACAAAGGTAGCCCTATGCATGTCAATGTAAGCATGATTGTGTTTGGTCCTGTGTCCAAACACAATCAGAATAAGAACAGAAAAATATTCTCACTGAGTGCTTGAAATGAAGAAACCTCCACATTACTGAGCTAAGTTCTGAGATCCTATTTATAAGTTAATTTCATTTGGCAGCACTGACCGGCCCTTTCTAAGATGCTGAGCATGTTGATAAGAATGCATCAGGCTCAAAAAGCCCAGCAGCCGGGAAGCCTTTAGCGAGATGCACGTTGGCAAAATCAATCATGGCCAAATGGAATTCCCATTATCCTCTAACAGTCCAGTGCATCATGGTTCACTCTCTGCAGGTACTGAGCTGTAGGGCTGTCCTTGGATAATCATTTAAAGCCAATTATGATGTTTAACCATCCTTTTTGTTTGGCTACAGATGACAGAGCAGCGAGACTGTTCTATAAGCATGAGATAAATAAGGATCATTTTGAGCTGTGAATCATGTGACTATGGCGAGGCCAGCGATAAAAGAAGCAGGAAATGAGTGGAACATGTCCCCTTTTTTTCTGCTTCAATTCCTCATTGTGTTTTTATGTGTGTGTGTAGTTGTTCTCATGTGTGATATGAGTGGGTGTGAGCTCCATTAGCCGTTACAGTGCAGCCTGCAGTGCACAACAGCTGCATCAGGGCGGGTCCTTGAAACTGGGCTCTGGTCTGAGCCAAGCTCTCGCAATACCGGTGTCTCATTAGGAACTCCAGTTATTCACACAGTCCAAGCACAGCCCCACAGCGCTGCAGAGGGACAGAAGAGATGGGAATATTGGCTGAAATCCTCCTGCGTCAGCCCTCAGGAGTAATCAGACATTAGAAATCTGAGACTCACACCAGCACGGTGTTGAAAGTAACGTCAGGAGCCCCTTCATTCACTTCCTCAGTCATTTTGTGGCAGTTGCTGCTCTTCCTTTGTAGTTTTTTCATGCTTTTTCTTTGTTTTTGTAATTAAGCGTTCTTCTTCTCTCTTTCTTTCTTCCTCTATTAATTTAAATATTTTATCCTCATGAAAAAGCCTTCTAAACTGCATTTGTAGGAAGACATACAGTTGAAGTAGAGACGTTAGAGTAAAATGAGACCTGCTCTTGATGAAATGGCAGCAAATAACTGAAAACTAAAATTATGAGAAACGTGAGAAACATGAAATGGAGCGAGATTTTTAAAAAAAATCCCCCAAATGATGTCACTGGGTGAGGCAGTCCTCAAGGTGCAGTAATCAATCCCTGACTGCCACTACAATACAAACCATATGGCTCCTATTATTTACAGAAGAAAAAACGCCTGCTTTAAAGGATCAGTTTCTGTAAGAGAATGTTTTCCAACGTGCACAACGTTGTATACAAATTAATTTGGTTTTAATTGCCAAAGTTTTGCTTTTGATGCCATGACACCAAATCTGCCTGTCTAGATCATAGACTGTATATAAAAGATGTTGGAAACTGTGATCAGGAACGTCTTTGACCAGGATCTACTTGACAAAAGAGCGACACTGCATGATCAGACCATAACAACTTGTCAATCGCACGGCTAACGGGGACCACAATTTACAAAAAGCACATCTTGTTGAACTCAGAAAACCTTGAAATGAGTGATTAACATAAAAACTCTTGAGGAAAGTGTTTGCTGAAGTCCTTTCCCGCACTTCAGGTTTCTACAGTCCAAGCGATAACCTCTGGGGGCTGAAAAAGTCTGCCAACAAAGAAGTGCCAAAAACTGCAGCTCCTTCAGTGGCTGTTTGAGTCACTCTCCACGGACTCCTGTGATAAAACGCATTACAGCATTTAAAAGCAGGTTTACAGCCTGGTAGTAAAACACAGTTTTGTCTGCAGACCCTTTCCTCCCCCATATCAACCGTGCTGTGGGTAAACAGCTTTCAGAACCTACCCCCTGGCATGCCAGCAAGGCCTACGTTTAGGTGTGTGACCACTTTGTGTAGCTGAGCGGAGGCAGTGAAGTGGAACAAAACCACAGGCGACACTACGCTGCCATCTATTTTTTTCTCTAAGTAAAAATTGACCTGACTTTTCAGACCCGGGTTGCATCCATCTGTCATTAAAGTTATATTGTGTCGGCATCATAAAGAATAAGAAGCAGAATTCTTTCTTATTAAAATAAAATTACCCTTCAGGGTTTGATTTTTTTATTCGACTACATTCAGACGTGAAACCGAGCAAACATTTACATTTCTGTGTATTCGTGCTTTGTTGCAGACCCGCGTTTGCGTGGGCTCGATCCACAAAGTCTCACCACACTCCAGCGCCACAAGTTTATCAGGCAGCATCAGCCCATTAACACACAACAAGGACCATTGTCACATACGAGCAACAAGGAGAAAGAAAGCATCAGAGTGAGAGGGGAGACTTCTCACTGGGGTTTTGTGCTCTTGCATGCCTCACATACCAGCAAACAGCAGTGTAGGCTGGCCGCCTGGACGTTATTATGCAACAGGCAGATGTTTGTGGGAGAGAGTGAAAGCTAAAGAGCACAGAGTTCGTTCTGTAGGGACCTGCAGCGAGGGATTGTGGGATAGGTGGAGATCCAGCTGACCGAGGCCAGCGTGAGGGTGGTGTTCACTCCAGGGACAAACGCTGACGAATGCCAGACACACTAGTCTCCTCCATCTTATGTTACTCTCACACCCTTGATATGCACTTGAATGTGTCAAGTTCTGGTACTTTTACTAAACTCCTGAAAGGTTTGCATCAGTTTGTAAATGACTGCACGCATGAATGACTAACCAGTGATTAAAAATTGTCACAAGTGAAATTAGGACTCTGGTTCATTTCACATCATGCCTTCCAACAGCAGAGAAAAATTAAATCACTTTAAAGTTGATCAGTGCATTTCTGAGATTTACTCTGTGAGAAAACAGCAAAGGAAAATGGGAGGAGCCTGTTTAACTTCTTCACCTTTTTCAGAGTCAGAATCAGAATCAGAAGACTTTATTTATCCCCAAGGGGCAATTAACAAACAACAAAGTGACTGAAAGGTGAATAAATAACTGTAAGTGACTAAAAGTGGATAAAGTGTTGGTAGTATAAGAAGAGTGTAGTTTATGTTTATGGGAAATGTTCTTATCGGCTGGAGTTAAAAAGCAGAGTGGCTGAGGAGACAAAGGTGGAGCTCCTCCTCCTCTCAGTCCTGCAGGAAATGCATCGGAGGCGTCGCCCAGAGGGGAGCCATTGAAATGTGGGGTGAAGAATGTGAGAGGGGTCGTTGATGATTTTGGCTGCCTGTCTAAGGGCTGAAAACCTGACGGGCAGGCCGATGATTTTAGAGCACGCTGATGCCGTGTGCTGCAGTCTGTTCCTGTATGAAGGCTGAGGGAGTGGAACCAGCAGCTGATGGAGAAGGTCATGGAAGGCGTAGTAAAAAGTCATCATGATGAGTGTGCAGACTCCAAAGGAGTTGAGTTTCCTAAGGAGGTATAGTTGTTGGTGGCACCTCCTGAGAATCTCTCTGTGTTGGCAGAGAATTTCAGGAGGTTGTCAAAGATGGTTCCCAGGTATTTGTGCTCCTCAGCTACCTCCACTGGCTTCCCGTGGATGGTGACTGAAGCAGCCAGATCCCTCTGCCTACTGGAGAAGGTCACCACCATCTCTTTGGTTTTGCTAACGTTCAGTTCAAGTTTGAGCTGTCACACCACTCTACAGACTTCTGCAGAGTGGGCCCGTGGTGCTGTGAGGGTCTGACAGCAGTGACAGGAGAACTGTGTCGTCAGGTGACAGTCGGGCTGTGTGGATCTGCAGTCATCGGTGTAGAGGATGAAGAGCAGGGAGGAGAGCACACAGCCCTGGGGGGAGCCAGTGGAGGTGGAACGGAGACCGGAGAGAGAGTCGTTGACCCGAACTTTCTGAGTCCTGTTGGTCAAAAAGTCCAATATCCACAGGCTGATCATCAGGTGAAATCGGGTGGAAAGTTTAGTGGCCAGAATATGAGGCTGCAGAGTGTTGAACGCTGATGAGAAACCAGCAAACAGAAGTCTGGCGGAGGAGTCAGGGAGCTCCAGATGTTTGTGGATGGAGTCCAAGATGAAGATTTTTGCGTCATCGACACCTCTGCGTGCACGGTAAGTAAACTGGAGTAGGTCCATCAGGGGGTCAGTTGCTCAATGTGCTGTTTTATGATCTTCTCCATGGCCTTCATCACCAGGGAGGTGAGGGCCACAGGACGAAGATCATTCAGAGACTTTGGGTTGTTTCTTTTGGGGATGAGGATGACTGGAGTGTTTCCACAGCTGGGGGACGGTGTGACTGTCGACTGAGTGTTGAAATAGAGTCCGAACACACTTCCTAGTTGCCCTGCAAAGGGCCTCAGAGCTCGACTGCTGATGTTGTCAGGGCCGGGTGAGCTCCTCTCCCTGGTCCTCCTGAGGGCTCTCACCACGTCCTCAGTCCTGAAGCTGAGTGCAGAGCTGCCAGGTTTGAGTGACATGTTGTCCGTCTCAAACCTGGTGTAGAAAGCGTTGAGGTCATCAGGGAGGGAGGAGGGGTTGCTGCCCTCCACCTGGATGTTTCTGGGGGTGGTGACCGCAGTATTCACAGAGGTTTTGAGGCCCTGCCAGGCTGAGTGGAGGTCCCCTGTGGTGAATTCTTTTTCAAGTGTGTTTTTATACTCCAGTTTAGCAGCTTTTATGGCCCTCTTGACCTCCCTCTTGACCTCCTTTTTGTCCAGTGCCGAGCCGGTGAAGAAAATCCTGAAAAAGGATTTTTTTTACACCTTTACAGATCCCTGTATGGTTTTTTAACCATCGGGAGTATACATGATAGTTCGACTGTCTCCCTGCTGTCACTCGCTGGTTTGCTGGCTCACATTTTGAAGCCTTTTTGGCCGTCATCACCGTGCATCTGACTGAACTAATAGTAGGCCCGCCCTAAATCATGGCCCGCTTTATTGTCCTTTTTGACAGTAATGGGGACCATGATTTAAAATGGTGGAGCTGAAACCATGAACTCATCAGGAAGGTGTTTAGCTGGGTTGTTTTCTTATTGACTTCTACACAGTCACACCTATTCTCCAACTGCCTCCTTACTGGCCACTAGAGAGAGTGTCCGAGTAAAGCCCCTCTGCTCTGACTTCACTTCAGTTTAATTCAAAGTTCCTGCCCGTGTCTGTGTTTGGAGTACTCGTGCTTCCTTGGAAAATATGACGTTACTGTTTGTTTACTGGAAGAACTGAAAGGCATCTCTAAAAGCTGAAGAACTCCACTCCACTGGGACCTTTTTTGTGTTTTTATATATATATATATATATATATATTTTTTTTGTTTTTTATAGCTGGTGGTATAAAAGAAGAGCCCAGAATAAATGGGGTCATATGGAGCCCAAAATATAACATTGATAGGTAAACAAATTCTTTTTTCCCAGCAATATTCAATATATTTTATTCAATATGATGAGATGGGTTGAAAGTGAGAGGGGGCTTGAGAATAGAAATGAGCACAACTTCTAATGTGCAGGGAGAAGAGCGTGGTTAATGACCGGTTTTATTACCTGATCAAACTTGTTTTGATTCAGTCAGCACTTTAAATAGAACACCTATGAGCAGAAAATAAAGTCTTCATAGGAACAATTTTAAATAGCAAATCATATCTGCTCAACTCTGTGGGCATTTTTAAATCACCCAACCGCCTACATTTAGTATATTTATCCACTAATGCAGCACCAACAGGGCATGTGGTCATGTGATCTAAGGCGTGTGACTGTCTCTGTATGTTTGGTACTCAAACTGGAACGCTGTAAATTTGAGGTGACGTTTCAAGTTTTTTCTCAAACATCCACTATGGTGGACACTTAAAAGTAAACATATAAGCGAAAAATAAAAATACACTTTAAAAAGTGTATATTAAGAAAAAATATTACATGACAGTGACGATAAACTGCTTAATTTTAATTTTGCTAAAAAAAATAACCTTTATTTGTAGAGGTAGTTCACTCTGAAATACATACCACAGATAAAATGTGACAACTGTAAACTGGATTCAAACATAGAAAACAAAGGAAGTTAACATACAGTGTTAACTTTAAAAACTCCTCGTCCTCGTTACATCCCGTGGAAACAAAATTTAAAAGTAAAAAATCCAAAAGGTCAAGTAACAAAACTGTTCTTTAAACTGCAAGTGTTGCTGGAGCTTTGATCTGCACAGAGGGATTTGTAGGAAAAGACGTTCCTCTTTGTATTAGTAATGCCATGGCACCACACGCCACATCCACCCTTTTGATTTGAGGCATGAAGTAAGCAGCAGCAGAGAAATTAGTTGTAGCAGCGTCCTGATTGCAGTCGCCTTCAACCACAACAGCCAGCTGCTGATGCACAAACAGAGGCGTCTGTTCTGAACTGTGCTTCTTAATGTTTGTTGGAGTTATTGCTTGGAAACGAGTGTGTTGTAATGAAAAAACACAGCTGAGTAATCAGCATGCAAACAAACATTAACATGTTTTATTTCAGTTCAGAAATGGAATCAACGCTAGATTTACTAAAAGTAAAATAAAGATAAAAATTGATCTTTTTTGAATCCAGAGAAGTTATTTTAACTATTTAGCTTAATTTACCTCCGTTATCGAGCATTAAACATGCTGTAGTTTAAAGATGGCAGTCTGTTTTTACATCCTAGGACATATACAGCCCACTTTGACCAACCAGACTGAAATATTTTCCAATTTTCCAATCCCATCCAGTCGGATGGAGTCTTTGCCAGGCCGATTCTGGCTCCCTGGTCTTATGTTTGATACCCTTGCATTAGGTGAATTGCAGGGAAATTTTGGTCCAGCCGATTGGCTGCTAAACTGAACTGAACTCACCTGATCGAGCTGGTTGCTTGGCGACCGGCAGGGACACCTCAGTGAGCGGCAGGATGTAGACGTCAGGACTACCCTGGGAGGCCGGCGAGGCCAAGGTGGACATGTCTGCATGGTACTCCTCCCCGTCCACATTCTTGAATTCCTGCAACACGCCGGCAAACATGCACAAAAGGTCAAAGGTCAAGCTAATGAAGAGTCTGCTCCCACATGAAAACAATTAAAATTCAAATCTGTAAAACAGTGTGGAGTAAAATTTCAATAATTATGTAACTTAAAACTTAAACAGCATTTAATTTGAGAGTTCAGTCAGCTCCTTAAAATGCAACTCGCACATTAGAAGTGAAAATTCTCCAGAGACTTCCCCCGTTTTGTAATTTGAGGCAAATATTCATGATGGAAACTTGCTGTGTGTTAATGCATGTTAAATCAAAGCAAACCAATGAAAACACTGCAGCTTTTGGCCCTGTGCATTTATATTACAGTGATGTCAGTGTTTTCTCAACTTCATTATTCAACCTGAGTTCAATTAACCACCATTTTTATAACATTATGGGAACCTACTGAAACGACCTCACACCTGTACCCATCAGACCGTGTGTTGTCAAACTATTATTACAGCCCATGAGTGCAACAAGAAACATTACCGTTGTAGTCGTCGCAGCAGACTGAACCTTAATCTGAACCAACACAGCTGCTGTCAAGAAATGACGCAGCATCACCTCACTAATGATTCATGATTTAAACTTTTCAGTCATTATCAGCCCATTCCTTGTGCCTAACCATTTCAGGAAGAATGTTGGTGTCATGGTCCCCGTGCCTGCCCGGCTGGCCCTGTGTGGCTACATGTGTGTTGCTTTTGTCTCTCTCTCTACTTGCTGCCTGGGCGGAGCTCATTGTGGGCTCCCGCCCCTGGCCTTCACCACCTGCGAGCAATCACCTGTGGCTCCTCACCTTGGCTGTATCCCAATTCAGGGTCTGCAGCCTTAAAGTACGCAGCCTCAACGGTCCTCAAGGGCCGCGTACTTAAAGACCGCTAAGGCCGGAAGTGCGAGGCTTGTGAAATGGGACGGTCTAGCCTCCGTTGCGCTGCCCAGGTTGCCTAGCAACCATGATACTAACAGCTGGAAATGTTTCATACAGCTTTGTTTGACAGAAATGAAGGAGAAAATCTTTTGTTCATTTGTTTGTTTGTTTCTACATGAGCTTTGATCATTCTCTGATTAAGCTCAGCTATTGAACGGCGTATATTTTAAAGTAAAGGCTTTAAAACCAAGTTAGTACAAACGTCACTAATGTCACATGACTTTGCCGACATGTGGCCAACAGGAATGTTTTAATGTTCTTCGTTATTAAACATTTGCACATAAATAAGTGACATAATATTCAGTACTTAGTTTACTAAGTTACTCTTCGGGCGCCCCTCATCCGCCGTTTTTTTTTCTTTTATCCACACCCACCGCTGTGCATTCTGGGATATGTTGGGCCACGAAGTCTACACCGCCACATCCTTGAAATTCAGGGAAATGAAGGACGCATTTGAGGGCCGCATTTCGAGCAGCCTTTGAACTGGGACAGCCTTCGTCGCGTCGCTGTGACGTAATCGGCCTTAAAATGCGGCCTTTAAGGCTGCAGACCCTGAATTGGGATACAGCCCTTGTTTGCTCTCGCTACTTAAGGCAGTGACTGAGAGCACCTCGCCGCTGGACTATTGATTAACGCTCGTCAGTGCTGCTTTAGCCTAAGCCAGTTTTGAGCTCTCTTCGTGAACGTTTTCCGTGTTGATCTCTGTATACAGATTCTTCGTGCTCGGTTTGGAAGTTTGGACACCGAAGCCTGTTCGTGAGTGCCGCAGTGAGAGTGGCGTGTGTGAGGAAAGGACCTTTCCAAGTGCATTGTTCTGTTCGTGTGGAGCGGAGCAAGAGAAGACACTTTTCCCGATTCTTCCCTGTACCCCTGGGAACCTTGGCCTCCTTCTCCTTCATATAAAGCTCAAAACTTTCGCACCTTTAACTTTGCAGCTTTACACTACAAACTCTTCCATGCTGGATTGCATCATACAGTTCAATCAGGCTGCTGTAGGCCTGTGAGAGGGGAGGGGCCAGGGCGACCCTCAGTTATCATCACTGATCCTCAACAACAGAAAACAGAGATTTTTGTTGTTTTTGTTTGCACTAACCCTGATTATTGTGGCACTGATGTATGGTTATGTAGAAAGTTGATGATATTTTGGCACAAGCGCTGACGCAGAGCTGAGATAAACTGAAACAAGCTGTCCTGGCTCGGTTCTGCGTTTCTGTGAGCTGTTTGTAAAACTGTTGGAGAGTCGCGGTGTAAACAAAGCCAGTCTGGAATGTCCAGAGATTATTAGCTCTAAGATTACATGTATCTCAATCCTCTTCTGAGATAAGCTTGATGACTTACGCGTTTTGGAAACATGCAGAGGACAGACTGGAGACGAGAGCTTCGCTGTCTGACTTTCACTCCACAAAAAAAATGGTTTTGTTTAAATTGAATTTTCATGCAAAATTGACAGCGAACATATTTATTAAACACTAAGGCACAAAGGGGGGCTTTTAACGTGATTTACTATCAATTTAGCCAATCCCTCTGCTTCACAGGCCCTAAACAGCAGCAGGCAGAGTGATCAATGCATCTGTGAGTGGATTAGGGAGGTTGGTGTCACACCCACATGGTTAAACATCAAATTGAACTTGAAAGAAGCTGAAAACAAGAGATGAGTAAGGTAACTTGTTTTAAATTGTTAACAAAGAAAAACTGTGCCCACGTTTGTAAAAATGTTGTATGAATAAACATAGTGAAGAATCTATGATACAAACTATACTAAAAATCAACTTGCGCTCTAAACCACTATTGAGAAATGTGAAGAATAAATGCTGTACTACAAACTAAAGATGCAAGATTCAGCATTCAACCAAAGATAGAAAAAAAGAGCTTCTTTCTCTGTCAGGGCTGAACAATTTTGCACAACAGCTGCAAAGCTGAATTTCATGAAACTCGGTGGAGAGGCGTGGCATCGTCAAAGGAAAAAGCCATTACATTCTGGAGCAGATTCACATTTTTTAAATATTAGCTCACTTTGGCTGTTGATATTCTTTTGAATGTTGCATAAAGAAGGTCACAGGTCTTGTTTCTAAACATTCAATTCAAAAAAATGCATTTAGGAGCTGGTGAAAGCCTCTGCTGAACGTAGTCACACATCGATGAAGCAATGAACGAGGAGGGGAGGGAGCTGGTCTCACACACACACACACACACACACACACCGGATGTCAGAATAAAATCTCTCAGATGGGAGCTGGAAAGCAGCAGTGTCCCATCACTGGAAAAAACTGACCTTCTGCGGCCCTCTGCAACACCCACACAAACACATGCTCACATAAACACCTCCATCTCACGCCTCATCCTGTCTGTCCCCCAAGAAAGTGGGCGCACACACACACACACACACACACACACACACACACACACACACACACACACTAGTGCACGCTGCACCCCCCTCTTCAGATCCAAATCTTCACACGGCCCTGCTCGCCCTCCCATTCAACATGTGGTTTCACTCTCCGCACTGTCACTGCAGACTTGCGCACACACATACAACAGCATTTACACAACACCATAAGCATCCCATTCTGTGAGTTCTGCAGTCAAAGTTTAATCTATGGCTGCAAAACGTGTACTTTTCATTATTGTGCACAAATGTCCTGCAATGAGTCCAAAACCTAAAGGTTCTGCAATCGTATGAAACAGATAAAAGCAGCACACGATTTCCATCATGCTTTATAGAAATGTCATCTTTGCTTGACTCATGAAAATATCAAAACTACTAAAAGGGGAAAAATCTTAACAAATGCATTTGTTGTTAAGATAAAGAAAACCTCTCAACATCTTTGGATTTCCTTTGCAAAATGTCTGTTTCCAATATTTACTTTAAAGTTTCCTTCTTAGTAACAATAAATCAATTCTCTACAACATCATCTGCAAGCTTACCTCTCCCCAAAATCTGCAGGTGAAGATGACATCCCAAATGCCCTCAAAATTGGGTTACAGCATCTCAACCTCTTTTTTTCCCCCTTACATACACACTGAGTGCCCCCCCGCCCCACTTCACGGCTCCCATTGGTCGAGGGCAGCAGGATGATGGCAGTGGCAGGAAGAGCGGCTGCAGCAAAAGGCTTCATCGCGCTGCACTGAGAGTTTCACTGTTGCTCCACAGAGAAGAAGGAAGACAAAGGTTTGCAGCTTGACCACTGAGTGTCCCTGGGATTACTGGGGATGGGGGGAGAACCAGAAAGGGGGGGGGGGACACAGAGGAAGAGGGAGGAGCAGTATCTCCCAGTTCACAAGTGGGACTGAACTTATGGTTATCTCATGAGGGGAGAGGGGAGAAACTGAGCCCCCAGAAAAATGTGTGAGAGAAAAAAATACAAGTGAGAGGAGGAGGAGGGATGAAGGGTGAGGGAGTAGAGGTGGGGGGATGGGGGGGTATTCACATACTATATGTGTGACATCACTCGCTCTCTTCCTTTCTCTACTCAAAGCCAGAGAACATCTGCGGGGCAGTCCCCTCTCCACAAAACCAAGAAAAGAAAACAGCCAGATGTTTTTTTATTAACACAACGCTTGTAAGGACATTTGTTTCACTGCTTTTCTCTCTGCCTTTTAACCTTTGACCTCACTGACCTTAGTCTACACTTAGAGTTGACTAGCTCTATAACTTATTTAGGTTTCTAAAAATCCCCTTGCTGTGGATCATGTTCCATGTGTATGTGTGAAACTTGTCTAAACAAAAACGCTCGTTAGATTAACTGGTTTGATGACGTTGGCTGTGGATGTGAAGCAGATCGAGGGGTTAAAGGGCGCTGAGGTATTGAAGCTGTACATTAAGAATAGAAAAGCAGAGGAACTATTCATGGTCGAGTGACCTTAAGCTGTATAACTGAGACTTTCACTATGAAAGCTGTTTGAGTCGAACACTGCTGCTGTTTTAATAGACTGGTATGCAGCAAATTAAGATATTTAGGAAGCAGGTTTACTGTTATTATTATTACATTATTATTGCTTCTTTTTGTGGCTCAGTTTAGATTTTGCTTCATACTCGTCTCATACAGCTTTATTGACAGGAATCAAATTATCTGTACTGGGTAACATGTGTCCTTTTTTAATTAGATGAGATGATAACAAACAGCTTAAGCACTCTCACCTCCCCGCTACTGTCTGTAAAACACACAGACCTTTTCGCTCTCCCCCCCTCCTCGAAGTGTTTTTTCCTATCTCTAAAAATCCCCCTTCCTTCTGGGAGAAGCTGTGTCTAATTCCAGATGGGGCCCCGAGGCCGGATGCACTGCAGGCTCATGGGTATGCCCTTCCTCACGCCCTTGCGCCCTCTCACTTCCCTCTCTTCCCACTCCTCTCGACAGGTTTTTGAAGTGGGTGGTCCAACCAGCCAAAGACAAAAACCAGACATGAGGCACATCATATATATTCACTTGCTGCAGCAAGAGTACTGACAGGGACTAGAAAGAGAGAGCAGATTTCTCCTGTTTTGGCTTCCTGTTAAATCCAGAATTGAATTCAAAATCCTGCTCCTCACATACAAGGTCTTAAATAATCAGGCCCCATCTTATCTTAATGACCTTGTAGTACCATATCACCCTATTAGAGCACTTCGCTCTCGCTCTGCAGGCCTACTTGTTGTTCCTAGAGTATTTAAAAGTAGAATGGGAGGGAGAGCCTTCAGTTTTCAGGCCCCTCTTCTGTGGAACCAGCTTCCAGTTTGGATTCAGGAGACAGACACTATCTCTACTTTTAAGATTAGGCTTAAAACTTTCCTTTTTGCTAAAGCATATAGTTAGGGCTGGACCAGGTGACCCTGAATCCTCCCTTAGTTATGCTGCAATAGATGTAGGCTGCCGGGGATTCCCATGATGCATTGAGTTTTTCCTTTCCAGTCACCTTTCTCACTCACTATGTATTAACAGACCTCTCTGTATTGAATCGTATCTGTTATTAATCTCTGTCTCTCTTCCACAGCATGTCTTTATCCTGTTTTTCTTCTCTCACCCCAACCGGTCACAGCAGATGGCCCCGCCCCTCCCTGAGCCTGGTTCTGCTGGAGGTTTCTTCCTGTTAAAAGGGAGTTTTCCCTTCCCACTGTCGCCAAAGTGCTGCTCATAGGGGGTCATATGATTGTTGGGCTTTTCTCTGTATCTATGAAGCGCCTTGAGGCGACATTTGTTGTGATTTGGCGCTATATAAATAAAATTGAATTGAATTGAACTAGGAATCAGTTTTTGTAACATACAGCCTGACAACCCATCATGCATTTAGTGCTGAAGAAAGAACAGGATGTTATGTAATATGACAAAGAAACATTCCTGATCCAGAGTGGGAGGAAGTGGTGAAAAAAAGGAGATGAGAAGAGAGAGAGGATGGAGATGTACCTAAAGGCGAACATGTCTCATTATTAAAACAATCTCACATGTCCCTGCCTCTGTGAGGAAAGGTTATCTGGCAGGCCTAATCACACTCATTCAACAGCTTCACAGTAGCATAAATGATTCTGCAATTTCCTCTAAAGCGCCTTGAATTATGTTAATTCCTTACATAATGATGCAACATAAATTAATAAAGTAAAGAATTAATCATTAATATGGAGCACAGCAGAGGCTTGCTGTGGGAGACCAAAGAGAACGTCGTATTAACAAAGCAAAGAAATTAATTTTTTTTTTTTTTAAATATTTGTTTTTTTGCACCCACATTTTGAAAAAGGTGCAAATAGGATATTTTGGAAGTGTTAGTTAATGCTAACATGCTCAACCTGGACTGCGAACATGCTATTAGGTGAAAGGAAATGATTACCAAGTAATTTTTAGCCAATGAGAAGTCGCCATGTCTTCACTAATCATGGTGATGTCAATGTAATGCTACAGTCACAGTAGAGAAAACAGGGTCCAGTCTGTTTAATGTGCTTGGTAAAAATTGCAAATCTGTTTCCATTTATTGTAAATCTGACTTATATCAACAGAAATTTAAATTAACTGCTTACATTCAGAGTCCAGCCAGAACCTGGACCAGTGTTGGTCAAGTTACTTGAAAAAGTAATCGGTAACTAATTACTGATTACTTCCCCCAAAAAGTAATCCCATTACTTTACTGATTACTTATTTTCAAAAGTAATTAATTACTTAGTTACTTAGTTACTTTTTAAAAACACGATTTACAACCTGAATAGGTGATAAAGCGATAGATCTTTCAGCCCAATTCTACTTTTTCTGCATAATCATCATACAAAATGTGATCAAATGGAAAAGTCTCTTTTTAAAACTTGTTTTATTAGTTTTAATCTTTTAATCCGCGAGTTTCTCTGTGAGTTTCCCATTACGTCGTAGCTACTCGGTGCTTGCTCGGAAGTTTAGGGGTTTTTTCGCTGTAAAAAGAAGTTTTCTTCCCACGCACAACGGACACTAATGTTTTTGTCACTTTTTATGGAATCAAACTCAAAGTAAGGTCAGTACTTCCACGCTTTAAACGCTGCACGCTCATACTCTCTCTGCACTCGATATATGATCCATTGTTGATCTGCACACAGCTGTTGTCACGAACATCGCACTCGCTTACGTCACTGTCATGAGACATTCTCGCAAAAAAATCATGGTTTTAGTAACGCAGTAACGCAGCGTTCCTACGGGAAAGTAACGGTAATCTAATTACCGTTTTTGCAATAGTAATCCCTTACTTTACTCGTTACTTGAAAAAAGTAATCAGATTACAGTAACGCGTCTGACCTGGACTGGACTCCAGGTAGGTGATGTAGGACAGCAAGTTAACTAAAACATTACATACTTTCTTGGCAACCTTGCTTTCATATAGGAACCAGTATAAAACCAGTTGCCAACTAGTTGAGCCGAGTCTTCTGTTGCAAAGAGATGTATTGCAGACAAGTTGCCCTTGTTGGCAACGACTGCCTCAGATTGATCGCTCCATGTTTGGCAATCTATGTGTTCATAAACTGGATGACATTATTTGCAAATCATGTCATCATGTCTGAGAGTGACTGCACTCAGGCCGAGTTGACTGTTTGTAGACAGGCTGCCTCTCACCAGGTGACCTGTGACCCTTACAATCAAAAGAGGTGGAGGGTCTTGCCTGCTTCACTTCTGGGAGAACAGCTGTTCTCTGCCACTAGTTGCAGTCATAGAAAGTGAAACAATTTCTGAGTTGATGTTCATTGTTTTAAACGATCATGTGTAGCTATTGCTACTTTTAAGATTAGGCTTAAAACTTTCCTTTTTGCTAAAGCATATAGTTAGGGCTGGACCAGGTGACCCTGAATCCTCCCTTAGTTATGCTGCAATAGATGTAGGCTGCCGGGGGATTCCCATGATGCATTGAGTTTTTCCCTTCCAGTCACCTTTCTCACTCACTATGTATTAACAGACCTCTCTGCATTGAATCATATCTGTTATTAACCTCTGTCTCTCTTCCACAGCATGTCTTTATCCGGTCTTCCTTCTCTCACCCCAACCGGTCGCAGCAGATGGCCCCGCCCCTCCCTGAGCCTGGTTCTGCCGGAGGTTTCTTCCTGTTAAAAGGGAGTTTTTCCTTCCCATTGTCGCCAAAGTGCTGCTCATAGGGGGTCATATGATTGTTGGGCTTTTCTCTGTATCTATGAAGCGCCTTGAGGCGACATTTGTTGTGATTTGGCGCTATATAAATAAAATTGAATTGAATTGAATTGAAAATTGAAATTGAATTGAACTTAGCAGAACAGTCATGATCAAGAATCATCATCTGCCTCCACCTGACCCCATCCCAGCATCCTTCTGTGTTGCACCAACCCTCCGTCATCTGCATCTACTGTACAAACCTCCTCTGTGTTCTCTTTTCCTCCTGCCTGGTAGCTTCATCTTCAGCATCCTGTCTAATCTATCCACTATCCCTCCACGACACATGTCCAATCCATTTCAGCCTTGCCTCGGTCCAAACTCATGGACTACACATAAGAGGTGGTGAGAATGACGATGAATGCAGGTACTCTGCTGGCTACCTTTGGACCCTGATTGCATGGATTTTAATGTGGCATGAACCAACCACTAAGCATTGCTGCTGACCAAGTAGATTATCCCTTCTCCCCCATTTCAAATAGGAAGTGAACTCCCTGATGAGTCGTGGCAGAGCACTGCTGGTTGGCTGTTAGGTGAGATGTTTTAAGCCATGTCCAGCTGGGAGGAGACAGTGGGCAGATCCGAGAGTTTAACTTAGTTTCAAACAGTTTCCATTGTGGATTTTGTTATTTTCCATTTAATTTCCTATTAAATGTTTAAGTCTATCTTACAGTTTTCAGTTAAATAACAACCTCCCTCTGTTTCTTGTTATTTTCTTGCTGGTGAGACTGTGCAGAGGAAAAATACCGAGATGAAGGCACCTGCTACGACCTGTGAGTGCACATACTGCAGGTTTCCATTCAAACCCTGATTGTAAACAACCACACTCGTTTACAGCACAGCTGCAAAAGGAAACTCAGCTCACAATAAAACAGAATAACTGCAGACAAGGGCACATATTCAAGTATTTTTGCACACACCATCTTCCTTGTTCCTTGTCCTATTTTCTCGGGTGCCATGACCCATTTCAGCGTTTTGCTCAGAAACGGGGTCTAACATCAGCTGCAGGCCTCCGACCACTCCACAGACACGGACAACACCACCTCTGTGCGCTATTTATCCTTCTTTCCATCAACATGAGTATAAGTGGGTGAAGACAGTATGTGCCGATAATGGTCATCTAATAACAAACTGTGAGGAATGTTCTGCTTTTAGGCCATTTGCAGTAACACTTATGTGCAGGGAAAGCAAGCATGCACATCTCTATGCAAGAGTCCATAAACTCGTGCGTTAATTTATGCGCAAATGTGTGATTTGACTCTATGCCTCAGACGTAATCATATTGCACATGGAAGCAGATGGAGAGGCGCACCTTGAAGCCAATCTTGCCCTTCTTGCAGCAGAGGCAGGCCAGCATGAGGAAGACGAAGGTGAAGAGACCCGAGAACGAGATGGCCACCACAGCCAGGGAGGATGACCAGGACAGTTCACTCAGTGGAGCGCCATCTGCAGGACACAGAGTGACAGAACGAGAGCGTTAGCAGTGGGATGAGATTCATGTGATCAAATTGCACATTAAAGCATCTTATTAAGGCACCAAAGCAGCAATGACATTAAGGCCTTTTCATTGCATTTCTTTCTTATGATATCTCATATTTTCAAATGCTTGATTCATTGCCTAAAGTCGTGTTTTTGATGGAAATTAAATTCTCGGAAACATTATAGTCTTCTAGCAGTTACCCAGAACCACATTACACCTCTGCACAGTACAACGCCGAAATGAAAGGTTGTGGTTGCTTTTTTATTACATTTGTTATATACGATACAGACATTTGATGGTGATTTGAAAGAAGAAATGACACTGGCTAACTTTAATTTGTTGTAACCAAATAAAAAGGATGTTTTTGTATAATAAGATTCAGGCGGATGAGTCGAAGCGTTATTATTTTGCTTTACTGCAGTGCCCTAGAAACAAGCTCATACTGCAACAACCTCATGTGCATTTTTATGATGGTTTTCTATTCTGTCCTATTCAAAGTCTGCTGCTAAGACTAAATGCAGTTATTATGGAAATACAACCTGATCATTTCCAAAAAAAATGGATGTCTTTGGGACATCAACATGGTCATACAATTCACAAGTTCTAATGTCACGCAGAGCTTCCTGGATTCCCACCTAATCAGCTCTCCAGATACAGAAACACAGTCTAGTGCCTGTCATAGACCCAGGTCATCACACTCCTGCAGGCTGCCCTGAAAGTTACTCAAATAATGAGCAAATAATGAGATCAAGCCCTTCAAATATTCATTATACAAAGGAAGTACATGTACTCAAACACTGCACTTGCATTTCACAGTCAGATATTTTCATTTTTACTCTCCTATACATTTATTTGTTTATGTAATATGCTAATTATTCTGTAGATTCTAATCAGCATGTAATATGTATGTAATATTTTATATAACAATAAAACTGCATTGGTACAGTAAATTCGGGCCTACCTTTACCAGCTTGTCATAAACATGTATTTTAATCGATGTCCTGTTGTGCAGAATGAGCATTGTTAGCATCTGTGTTTGTGTGTCATCTGTGTTTTAGAAATGCAGCAGCAGGAACAATAAAAAAGACAGAAAACACCAACAAAATGAATCAAAGTGTTTGTCTGAGACTATTTGGGACACGCTGCTAATTGGCTAAGCTAATAAAGTCGTGTATGTTACACTTAATTAACTCCAATTATTTAGCATGTCGAGGACAGATATATGTTTTTGTGGTTTCCATCACATTCATTGAAACCTGCGTAACTTTGTGGACCCTCTAAACGTTCCCTGTTAATAATAATAATAATAATAATAATAATAATAATAATAATAATAATAATAACTTTATTTATAAAGCGCTTTCAAACAAAGTGCTGTACAACTATTTGAAACTAAAAAGATAAAATAATAATAATAATAAAAGCGATACATAGCAATACAGGTAAAAGACACAATACAAGTTAAAAACAGTAAAAAATTAAAAACTAAAAGCCACAGAATTAAGACTTGTAAGATAAGGTGAACAAATGTGTCTTCAGCTTAGTTTTAAAAACCTCCACAGAGCAGCCTGCCTAACATCTTGAGGGAGGTTGTTCCACAGAAACGGGGCACGAAAAGAAAAAGCTCTCCAATTGTCTTTTTTCTGGCTCTAGGAACCTTTAGAAAGCCAGAGTCCTGAGATCGGAGAGCACGGGATGGAACGTAAAGATGTAAAAGGTCGGAGAGGTATGAAGGTGCCAGTCCGTTTAAAGCCTTGTAGGTGAGCAGCAGGACCTTAAAATCTGCTCGAACCTGACAAGGTAGCCAGTGAAGAGATCTCAGTACAGGCTAATGTGCTCAAATTTCCCAGTTCTTGTTAAAATGCGAGCAGCTGCATTTTGCACCATCTGTAGACCTCTGAAACTTTTCTTTGGTAGCCCAGAAAGAAGAGCATTACAATAATCAATACGTGAGGACACAAATGCATGGACAAGAACCTCTGCAGTGTCACTTGACAAAACTTGTCTGATTCTGGCGATGTTCCTCAAATGATAAAAGGCGGTCTTTGTTATCTCTTTTACATGAGACTCGAAAGAGAGCACCATGTCAAACCACACGCCCAAGTTTTTTACCTTGTCCCTACAATTTATGACCCTGTTAGTGTTGGTGTAGGTGCAGCAGAAGTGGAGCCTGCACTTCATCCATGATGAGAGATTTCTTGCTTTCTGCGAGTCATAAAGATTAAAAAAAAAGAAGAGTTTTCTGGATAAAAGCCAGAAGATAATGTCTGTCCTGCACCGCTGACTTTTGAATATTAGCAGAATTGAGCAAATGAAAATGTGGGAAAATGTGGGACACTGTCTCAGGATGTGGGACAGGCCTACCAGGCATACAAATCCTCTGCAGTCCCACATTAAGTCAAACACTGGACAACTATGTGGGACATTTCACAGAGTCTTCAATTTTTATCTTTCCAACTTGGAAGCTAAAGTTTGTTTTATAGCCTTATGTTATAGTTTTATGTCGTTCCTTTTCTTCTCTCACAACACCTGTAAAAAAGTCAAACTACCACATCAGCTTCTTTCCTGTTTGGTAATCATAGCATGGGTTTCAGGGAGCTTTGTGCGTTCACTCTGGTAAAGTGAACACAGGTTCACACTACAATCAGTCTTACAATAAATACTTTTCACACACAATATCATAGCACGCACAACAAAGCAGAAATTTAAAAGGACTGAAAAATTCAATTCAATTCAATTCAATTTTATTTATATAGCGCCAAATCACAACAAATGTCGCCTCAAGGAGTCAAGCAGTTGACCACACTGACGGCACCCTGTGAGATGATAAGCACCTTCGCTCTCCTAAATTCACAGTTTTTCAGTCTTAGAAATCTCGACAACCAACCCGGTGGTATAATTAAAAGCAAGATCCAAATGTAATCATGTTACAATATTAATGAAGCTGATTTATAATATTTACACACTCCAATCCTGGCTCACAAACCCAGTGCTGCTCTTTTTCTTCAGTCTCTGTCTCAAAGCAAAGCTTCGGTGGCTTGAATTATCCTCCATGTGGGCTTCGTGCATCCTGTCCAATCTCATAAATAAAATCTTGTTCCCAGTTTGCCCAGTTTGGGCAGCAGAGCATTTTTCCCCCCTCGTTTTCCGACAGCTTCCGAAATGCAACCGTTACCAGGGAAACAGATTGGAAGGACGGCCAGGCAGGATTGCCTTCAGCTGTAAATCTCTCACACCAGTTCCTGCCAACACCAGAGCCACCCAGCTCCACACACACACACATATACATAATAAACAGAGCACACAGAGTCATTTCTGCTGCCAGTTTGTGCTGATCCTCTGAAAGCTGGTGCAACTGGCTCTCAGTGAGCATCGGGCTCTTAGTATAATTGGACAGAGAGGGAGCACTGTTGTTTGGGAGGCTGGCCGGCAGAAAGAAGGACGAGAACATGCAAATTTAACAGTTAAATACAGGATTAGCTGGCCAGCTCAGGGGATTTTGGAAGTCAGCCTCTGAATTTTACAGATTTTTTTTAATAAAACCGGAAAAATAAAACAGTGGTCCCTTAACAGTGAAGCATGATGCCGTCGAGTGGGAGGAAGAAGTGAAAAAGTCAGCTTTCTAAAATTAGTCAATATCCATTTAGCGCTTAGCGATACTACACAAGAAGATTTACATTCAGTTACCTTTATTGTCAGGGAGATAATTACAGAGCCCGAGTCTGCTGTGGTTTATTTAAAACTCTCTTGCTGACAAATTCACACACCGTGTATATTAATATCTGAGGACTACAAACAGCCTATTTGCCAGAAAAATTAATACAGAGCATTTAAACCCCGCTGGTGCATTTTCATTACGAGCCCATGTAAAACTATTATGCATTTCTTCCTACACGTACAAAGCATTGTTATCTGATGCAATTTTGTATTCGTGCTATCCTATATTATTGCTTCATTTTTGCCCAAAAAGCACACATAAGCTGTCTTCATTACAAAGTCAACACCATCCAACTGCTCCAAGCATTCACAAGAGTGTCACATGTGCATTAAACAGTTGTAGAAAATGGACACGTAAACTTGTACAGTTGTTAAAGATCCACCGATTTATATTTGGACGTTTGGCTCTGTTCACAGCACAGAACAGAGCAGGCATCACCAAAAACAGAGGTGAGCAACTCACCTGGACAGGGTAAAGCACCTCAAGCTAGCTAGCATCATAGGTTTGCATAGGTAATTCATTTTTAGGGTAGTGGGCAGAGATGGGCGGGTAACGCGTTACAAGTAACGTAAAGTAATCCCTTACTTTACTCGTTACCCGGTAGTCACGCGTGTTACGTCCCTCTGCAGCCTCTAATCTGCTCAGTGTGTTCAGCTGGTGCTAATTGACCACACCTAGTCAGGTGTGGATAAAGGCATACCTGAGGCAAGCTTCCCGGAGAGCTCACTTGTCTTTGCCTTGGTGGCACCAGCCATTTTAGCCGACCTGATGTTCCATTTTAAGACAAAACCTCTGTTCACCTACACTCTGGTATTCGTCTCCGTTTTTATGTTGCGGCTTTGAGCCGGGTCGTAACAGCGTGACTACCGGGTAACGAGTAAAGTAAGGGATTACTATTGCAAAAACGGTAATTAGATTACCGTTACTTTCCCGTAGGAACGCTGCGTTACTGCGTTACTAAAACCGTGATTTTTTTGCGAGAATGTCTCATGACAGTGACGTAAGCGAGTGCGACGTTTGTGACAACAGCTGTGTGCAGATCAACAATGGATCATATATCGAGTGCAGAGAGAGTATGAGCGTGCAGCGTTTAAAGCGTGGAAGTACTGACCTTACTTTGAGTTTGATTCCATAAAAAGTGACAAAAACATTGGCGTCCGTTGTGCGTGGGAAGAAAACTTCTTTTTACAGCGAAAAAAACCCTAAACTTCCGAGCAAGCACCGAGTAGCTACGACGTAATGGGAAACTCACAGAGAAACTCGCGGATTCTTCCACTGACCGCTGCACACCTGCACCAGGGTAAACCTCCGCCTACCCTAGTCCTGCTGTACAGGTGAAAATAGAGCAAAAGGACCGCTAGTCTTTGATTTTATTTATTTTCTGCTGTGTTTTACTTGCATCTATTTGAAAGACTGAGTGTAAACACATAAAAAATATATATATATATAAAATGTGCTGGAATGTGCAGAAAATAAGTTTAAATGTTAAACAAATTTCTTCCAGTCAGAGAATGTTGCATATAATTTACATATAATTTTTGCTTGATGCATAAAGTTAAAAGGTTAAAACTGATAAAACAAGTTTTAAAAAGAGACTTTTTCATTTGATTACATTTTGTATGATGATTATGCAGAAAAAGTAGAATTGGGCTGAAAGATCTATCACTTTATCACCTATTCAGGTTGTAAATCATGTTTTTAAAAAGTAACTAAGTAATTAATTACTTTTGAAAATAAGTAATCAGTAAAGTAACGGGATTACATTTTTGGGGAAGTAATCGCTAATTAGTTACTGATTACTTTTTTCAAGTAACTTGACCAACACTGGTAGTGGGTGATTCAAATCATACCTGGGACATTTGGGAAGTGAAGTATTTGTATTCTCTAAAGCTGTTCTTGTGTTTGACTTCCTGCGGCCCTCATCTGCTCTGTGCAGCTGGAGGTGACCTCCTTAAAAAATTCATCTGACACTATTTTAAGCAATGCAGAGCAGAGAGCTGCTTCTCGTGTGGCTGGTTGAATGTCAAATATTGTCTTGAGTGGGTGGGAAGGTAATTGATGCAACCAATGCATTCCCAGAGTATAGCATATACCTACATATAGCAAATTTATGAAGCATATGCATTTGCAAAAAAATGCAAATTAAAGTGTGCCATAGTGGGATTGTGTAGAAATACAAAAGAAAGTGTTAGCATCTTATGTCTAAGCTTTTTCCAGTGGAAAAATGAAGGTAGGCTCTGAAAAAAGCTTAGACAGCAGTAAAAGCTGCTATATCTGAACAGAGTGCAGGAGGGAAAAGAGAGTTAGTGATAATTTATTGGTGCAGTCATGCGATGCTGTTCAGATCTGTAAATGTTATGTGACAGGTAATGCTTGAGTCTGTCTTTGTAACGGTCCAGAATATAAAAGAAATGCCTTGTTTTTGTCTCTTCTTCACCAGCTGTGTAAAATCAATGCTATTGACCACTAATTCTAAAGACACAGAGAAGATTCATTCTCTTGCTAACTGTAATGAGACAAGAACCAAAGGGACAAAAGTTTAGTACTTAAGGTCAGTTAGTTTACTTGGATAGGCCCCTCAGGGAACTTCACTAAGCACACTCCAACATAGAGTGAACAAGTAAGAAGGTGCACTCACATTTTAGTGGATATTGAATTTTTTTCTCTCACTTTACTAGTACTGCCTGCAGCCTGAGCACCATATAGCTCTCAGCTAGTCAGAGGGAGGTGGTAGCCATTTTTAGCCTCCCTTGGCAGAACGCTGAAGCACATCTTGATGACTAAATGATGAAACGAGTGCGAGCATGAGGAGACGAGGTGAGGGCAGAAAGAATCTGAGAAAGACGAAAAGAGCTGTGTACTCTGCAGCTTCTCCCGCGAGAGAAACTCATCTCAGTACTCCACACAGAAACGAGCTGAGGAGCAGCAGCTCGAAGTCTAACGGAGAGCAGACAGAGGCAGAAACTGCAAAAAACAGAGTCTATCTGACAGCCTCACGTGTTTGTTCTGCCTTCACAGAGACGGAGCTGAGTGAAAACCCACTCGGGATATTTTTCTGGCTTAATGAGTTTCCCGCATTATATCCATGACACCGACTGATTTCCAGAAAACCCCAGCACCACAAAACCCTCTGAGCTCTGCATTGCTGCAATATCAAATGCTAGCAATAGTTCAAAAAGTTGCACTGAAGCAGAGACTTCACGTTTCAAAATGAATATTGAACAGCTGTAATTTCTGCAAGCTGAAAATGAAGTCAGAGCCAGCAGGTGATTAGCTTAGCTTAGCCACCACAGGTTGCCTGGCAACATCATGGTGATGACAAAGCACCAACCAAAAACGTGTCCACCAAGCATAATTTGTCCTTTTAACATTTGTGTTTTCATCAGAATAATCTAACCGAGATATGATGATAATTTCATGGCTGGTAGGCCATATTTACATTTAGAGTCATATTAACCTTTCCATCCAAAGCCTTGCAGGGAAATGAGCAAGGGTTTTTCCTAAAATGTCAAACTATTTCTTTGAGGAACGCCACAGCGGCCAAGTACAAGATGAAGGTTGTATTGCTGAAAGTGAAAGCGCTCGGTGAAATGACCTCTTGTACTAAAAGCCCTTCAAGGGTCCAAAAGTTCTCACCGACTCCATGTGCATGATGCAGTTTTATGTTAAGCACATTGAGTTTACGTGTAATGAAATGTGCTTTATAAATAAAACTGCCAATGTCACTGCAAAAAAACAGGACCTAGTTTTGGTTTCCATCCTTCATAACTAGGGATGGGTACCGGTATCCGGTGCCATGATGGCATCGGTTCTGACATAAACGGTAGTAACCAGACCGAAAAGCAGCGCACATTTCGGTGCTTTATTTCCCTGAGCTGTGATACACTTTAGATTCTAGCCAATCATTTTACGTTTCCAAGGATAGTAGGCGGGTCCAGGTACGTACATTCTTTTAGAGCAGAGCTACAGATTAAAAATGCCCAAGCCACAGCGGTCAAAAGTCTGGCTGCACTTCACAGCAAAAGATGCAAACTCAGCAGCTGCAACAAGTGCTTTAAGCTGATACTGTGATACTGTCAAAGGAGGTAACACCTCAAATCTGATGAAACACCTGGCGGCGCATAGCGTTTTTTTTTAAAAGCCGAGAAATGCGTCGTATTTGATAGCTTGCTGCGAGACCTCACACCGAGCACATCTACTGCAGGTGTGGTGCCTGTTATCGGACCCGGAGTTAGCAACATCCCCCAAAAACCCGAAGAGGAGAGTCCTGGCCCCTAGCCCTGCCAGTGTAGCAGAAATGATGAGGATGATGATGCAGCAGCAGCCGTTCTTCTCTGCGTGAGTAGCTTCATGTTGTTCGTGTGTAATTTACGTTGAGTAGGCTAACCACGTTATTACATTAATGCATGTAAGGTGAACTAGCAAACATCATCATAGCTACATGCGGCTGTCTTCTTGTTTGATGGCAGATACTCCCTTCACCCTGGCCAAAAAGGCTAAAATGACCAAAGAAAAAGTGGAAAACAGTTAAACATGAGAGGTTTTTGGACAAAGTTTGTGTTTTTTCCATTGTTTAAGCACTGCTTCCAGCCAAGAGTGATACCATATATGCCCCATAGCTGCAGAAAAGGCTAACATTGTTATCTTTTTACAAAAAAACAGCTGAACATGAGAGGTTTTTGGACCAATTTTGTGTTCTCCATTCTTTAAGCACCGGTTTGAGCACCGTTTAAGCACCGGCACCGTTTCAAAAGTATCGGTTTGGCACCGGTATCGGATAAAACCTAAACGATACCCATCCCTATTCATAACTATTGCTAACTATCGCTGGCTTGATTGACAGGTGTGTTGCTGCTGTAGGTGCCAGGTGTCTGTCGGACTTCACCTGTCTGTGCTTTTTAGAGCATTTAAGCAAAATTCTATGACTAAAAATTTGACATCAGGAGACCAGTTAGCTACCATGTAGGGAAAAACACGTATTCCCCTGGTTGATGAGAGGATGCTGGCTCAGTAGGTGAAATCAGTTTCAAAAAAACGTTGCACCAAAAACTTCCTCGTGATTTCTTTGATCACTAGCAGTGATCAGCAGCAGTACTTTGGCTGGAAAACACAAATTTACCCATAAATATTTGCTAACCAACCAGTGAGCAACAGTGAAGCTTGAAGTGCAAAGCAAACCGAAAACAGAGCCCGTTTACGTTTTTCATGAAATCAACACAAAAGAAATGGATTTTGAGTGATTTAGCTAATAACTGCACTCAACATGAAGCTTATGTGTAAGTTCAATAAGGAAGGTCTGTAATCGCTCATCTGCCTGCTTTCCTGGCTGTTTGGCTGCTAGTCTGTTCTTTACATCACTTCCACTTTCCCACTCTGTCAAACTCAATACTGACATCATTACTCTAGTCTAATCATCTTCTTGCTTGCCTCCGCAGGCTCCATCCTGTGCGCTTTAACTCTTAGAGCTCTTTGATTATTTTTCCTTTAAGACTCTCCTTCATGCAATCCACCCCCTCCCTCATTGTTGCGTTAGAGGTCCATCTTCATCTTTACCAGCTCCAGCATCTAGACTCCAGAGGCGTCCAGAGGGGTCAACTCCTAAGTCCTACCACCACTTGGATTTGATTCTGCCATCTTGCATCACTGGAGTTTAATCACCAAATACGTTAATTAATTTCTCTGTCATAGTAAACCAGGATTAATTCTCTCAAATGATGCCTCCTATTCGAACTGTCTTCAACATATAAATAAATGAATCCACATGGCAGGAGCCCAAACACAAGATTTCAGGTTTCAAAACAGAAACCAGTGGGTGACATCACTTCGGATGCAGCATGGAGGTTTCATTCTTACTGACACACAGCAAAGCTGGTATTTTCCATACACCACAACCAACAAGCAACTCAGCTCCGTCAGCTCTGAGTCACCATGCTCGTCTTGTCAGATGCACTAAAGTGAAGCAGGGGTAGATCAGTCATTTCGATCAGAGCGGACAGCCTCTGTGTCAAGTTTCCTCTCCGAGCCTCGTCGACATAATACCGTGGCTATCAGCCTGGATGGGGTGACCCATTATGTCATTAACTCTGCAGGTGTTAAGAGCATGAAACAAAAGCTCTTCATCAAACACAATTTCACTTGTATTATTACATTACAGGCATTTTTTTCTAGACCTAATTTAGCTCTCAGCGTGTCACTCCTTTTAAGCCTACTCCCTCTTTGATAGCCGACTTCATGCAGTCGCTGACAGGGACACTATTCGCTGCCTGAGGTAAAGCCAGAATAGTTGCAGCTCTGCACTGGCTCTCAGCCTGAGCTGGCTGCTCACATCCATCTGAGAGCGATCAGCAGGAAGTATATCCTGGGGAATGCTGACACCCTTCACCCATCACCGGGCCTGTTACTGTCCACGACAAAGCTAAATTATCTAAAGCTCAGCAGAGAGAAAGGTGAGAGCACCTGAAGGGCTGGAAAAAGGCCAGAGCAAAGATTTAGCACTGTGATCCCAATTAAGGCTGATAGAGGGAGAGTGAAAAGAGATGAGGAATAAAGATATTCATTCCAGAAAGCCGGGCAGGATGGTCTTTTTGACATTTTAATCAGTAATCATCAGGCTTTCCAAAGGACAAAATATCTGAAAATCATTTGAGGTCACAGAGCCTTCAATGAAAAGAAATGAAAGGTCACGCGCAAACTTCATGTTTAAGATAAGAACACGGAAACCAGATCGGGGTTCAAGGAGCTTTATGAGCTAGATGCAAATGTGGCCGATAGCATCTTCAAAAGGTCACCGGTCTACACATACTACATCAGTCTGGACACAACTGAACTTTATTAAAATGTTACATCACGCATGGATGTAAATTGTATGCCAACCGAAAAATAACTTTCCCTCTCTGTGACTGTCAGCATTTACCTGAAAACAAACATGCTGCATCTGGTTTGTTTTCAAGTGTCACCAACCGGGCATGCTCCGATAAAATATCCTCCAAGCAGCAGACATGGGCGTTGACTTCTGGGTTAAATCTCAGCCTTTTGGGCTCAGTGCATTGAGCAGGCGACCACAGGTCATACCGAGGTCTAAAAGAACCTGACAAGGCTAAAATCAGATGGCCAAACATCACTTACACAGACTGTTCAGATTCAGAATACTTTATTAATCCCGAAGGATATTTGGTAAAATAACTTCCCAGCCCAGATGGTACTCAAAACCACAATCCCTGGTTAGGGAGGCCAGTGCCTTATCCATTAGGCCACTGGGGTTGTATTAAAAGATAATGATGATTGATTGGGACCACACCCAGTTCCACACCTTGGCTCAGGCGATTAGAGGATCATCAGGGGGTCCTTTTGTCCCTCTGTGGGGGGAAACTCCCACCAGGTTTATATCTGGGACTCTCCACCATTTGACCTTAGAACTGAAGAAGCCTCTCGAATGAGAGGTGAAACGTCTTCAAGCAACTTAAAGAAGTCCAGACGCTTTTCTTTGCAAGCTCCTTTGACTACGATGACCTGGATGACTGAGAACCTTCACAGACATTAAAAGATAATAATTTTTTATAATACAAATTAAAAATGTGTGTGCCATTTCATAACCTGTGTCTCTTGGAAGTTGCATGATGACCTTACTTATACGAGACTCCTTACAGCCAAAACGTATTGTTCCCACATGCTTGGCTGGCGTGATGGGGCAGTGGTCGGCTCTGCTGCCTCCTCGGGGTTTGAATATGCTGGACTGAGTTTTTAGAGGTGCTGTAATAGGGGAGTGTATTTTCACTAGTTTTATAAAGAAATAAAGGTAAATAAAACCTTTTTCTGAATGTCTTTTCAAGAAAATGGTTTGTTGTCTTTCACACCAAATCTCAACATCAGTTCGGTGAGGTATTGCTGGACTGATTGGCACGTAATGACTGCCAGCTAAATACAGTGACAGTCAAACATGAGAAAAAGCCAAATGAGTGATGTTTGCAACCCACAGAAGTAAAATAACCACAACAGACAACAAATCAGCTTAAAAATGTTGAGGATTGATGTTTTCCCCACTGTGTGACCTCATTTGTCTTCTATCATGAGCTTTATTGGCCATGTTTCTACATCATCTGCCTTAAAGTCCCGTAAAGGCTAACAGGTACACACAGGTCCTGACATTTTTGTTTATACTGACTTTAGGTTCGCCAGAATACGACTCAGCACCAGAAAGCACAGACACTTGCTTCCAAGACTCACACATGGTACTGACCACTGTGTAGAGTCCCAAAGAATGAGTTTCTTGGCTGGACCCATCCTTAAAGATAAAACTCTCACGTATCTGGAGAAGCTCCTTCTTCAATTCAAGTCACCAGCTGTGCTGGTACAAGAATGTAACCTGGGTGCTTCGTATCTCACCTTTGGAAGATTTCCAGCCACACCCACATGGGAGGAGATCCTGGGATAGTCCCGAGCTCCCTGAAGAGATTTTATAACTAATAGGGCCTGGAGGTACCTCAAGATCCGCTAAGATGAACTGGAAAATGTTTCTGGGGAAAACAGTCTAAAGTCTAAGTCTAAAATGGGAGTGGGAGAAAACTGGAGATGGATGCATGCATGGATTTTTCTCCCTCTGCACCACCTAAACCGGTCGTGGCTTCCCCTCCCTGAGTTCTGCAGGAGGTTTCTTTATGGTAAAAGGGAGTTTTTGTTGCCTTGAGGCGACTGTTGTTGTGATTTGGCACCGTATAAATAAAACTGAATTGGATGGATGGAAATCACCACTAAGTTTTCATGATTCAAATGATGCTTATGCATATCCTACAATACACAATGGAAATATATAATTAATTGATAGAAGTTTAGATATTAGATTATTATCAGAATCAATAAAAACAATTTAATCATTCCACACTTTGCACACACATGAGCTTCATTAATATAAGTTTTAAATTGCCTACAGTCTGCAGTAATCAGAAACTGAAAAGCCCTTAATTAATATCTTATGAGCAATCTGAGGAGCATGAGCAACCATTACTTTTCACTTTTGTCTGGTTAAGCAGCCTTCAGGGTTTTTACAGCACAAAAAATACTGTATTTATTTCATGCACATCACACCTGAAATAGTCTTGTGAATTCTAAATAAATTCATAAGAAACACATCAATCTCCACTGCAGACAACAGGAATAGGGATCAGAAGTTAAGGAATGGATACAATCAGTAGAAGCTCCTGAATGTGTGAGTGTCTGTGTGCCAAACTGGTGACAGAGACGAAGCTTCTGCTCTTACAGCCAACATGGCCACTTTATCAAAAATGCTGGTGCTAGTGAATTAAGTCTTACAGAAACCCCTCCTCTGTCTTCTGCTACCCTGCAAAACTCCTGCTGACATCATTCGGTGCATCCATGTTTACCGAGAGCAAGATGGCACCAGGAAGAGTCATTATTAAAGAAAACAACAACAACAGAGGAGAGGTACGGTGACAGGAGGCAAAACAGATGGGTGGTGGGAGGGTTATAGATAGTTAAACAGGAACATTTGGGGCAAACACATGTGAACCGCGTGAAGCTGATGATCTGGTCATGAACAATCTGCGTTGGGGGACAAATGTGAAACCAATCTGCTGTACATCTGCTGGCACACACTTCTGCTTCTAGTCATTCTTCATACTGACAGAGCGACGTGTAGAAAAAGGCAGAAAGACAACAACAGTGATGGAGGTTTGGTTTCTCATCACCAACGTCAATGTAAACAGGACCAAATGCTAGCAAACAGCTGCTGGCATTTCTCACTCAAGAGCACGCTCAAAAAAAATAAAATACATGGTTTCCATGGTGACTTCTTCCCCTGAAATCCCTTTCAGACTTATTGAAATGCCCTCATAATCCTCACAGATGCCTTGCCAAAACAAAGAACAACTTGCCCTGACAGCAGAAAGAAAATTAACCTTTCACGCACTCTTCTATAAAACCGACTTACATTTCGACACAATGCAGGCGACAAGCATTCTTCACATTTGCTCTCAAACAATAGAAACAAAAGAGCAAATTAACAGTAGAAGTGGGAAACATATGAGGCAGTAGATCTGTTACCACAGCAGAGATTTGCAACAGTTTCAGGTGTGTGGAAGCAGGCATGTGACTTTACGTGTTATTATGGTATCGATATAAATAAGTGTGCTTTTTTTCTTTTAGCCCTAGCATACAGAATAAATTCACTTATAGAGTCAAAGTAGGATAGCAACCTCATTGAGACATTGGAGGGGAAAAAAGAAAGACTGAGCGTGCAGCACCTTCAACCTCTGAGAAACCACTTCTGATTACAAGATGATTGCACAGGTTGCCTGGCAATTTGTCTCCAAACAATCGCTGTCTTACACTAATAGTTGTTTCCCTTTTTCACGTCCAATATAAAGCATGATTATTAAACATGATCACATGTTTGTGTGTCCCTCAGCAGCCCTTTTAAGTGACTCTTAAAGATGGGGAGACTTGTACTTCCCTCACTGACAGTGGAAGACTGTTCCAGAAGCTCACTCCCTGATATGACAGAGCATCTGTGAAAAGGCGCCAGTTCACGATCACCTCTAACAGTGGATCAGTCGAGACCCGGCAACACTGCTAAACTGTTGTTTAATAAAATCACTCATTGGTGGAGGCGGCAGACCATGTATAACTTTGTATATTAGACAGGCAGATTTAAATAATTTGAAATTAGTAAAATTTAGAAACTTGTATTTATCTAAAATTTGACGATAGTGATATGAAAAAGGTTTTTTATCTAATATTTTCAATGCTCTTTTGTAGCACACTTCGATCGGCCCAATAGCAGCAAAGCTCGTATAGGACCAACTTGTAATACAGTATTCAATATGAGCCAGTATCATATCAAAGCATATAGTTAGGGCTGGACCAGGTGACCCTGAATCCTCCCTTAGTTATGCTGCAATAGATGTAGGCTGCCGGGGGATTCCCATGATGCATTGAGTTTTTCCTTTCCAGTCACCTTTCTCACTCACTATGTGTTAACAGACCTCTCTGTGTTGAATCATATCTGTTATTAATCTCTGTCTCTCTTCCACAGCATGTCTTTTATCCTGTCTTCCTTCTCTCACCCCAACCGGTCGCAGCAGATGGCCCCGCCCTTCCCTGAGCCTGGTTCTGCCGGAGGTTTCTTCCTGTTAAAAGGGAGTTTTTCCTTCCCACTGTCGCCAAAGTGCTGCTCATAGGGGGTCATATGATTGTTGGGTTTTTCTCTGTATCTATGAAGCGCCTTGAGGCGACTTTTGTTGTGATTTGGCGCTATATAAATAAAATTGAATTGAATTGAATTGAATCATAGAGTGCAGGAATGTAATCGCTGCTGTGTCTGTTAATGATGTGCAGATATGTCTAACATTCTGTATATTAACATTCACAGTTTTCACTACTTTTTTAACGTGTTTTTAAAGGATAATTTTGAGTCAAATACTTCAATTCCTCAACATTAATTAGTTCTTGTGCACCCAAGCAAACTTTTACTGCAGCCACGGTTGTTTTAGGTTTACTAAAAAACACTGATATGGTCTTTTTAACATTAAGGCACAGGCATGAGTCATTTTGTAACAAACTACTAATATTACAATTGCACTTCAAAATACTGAAGGAAACATAGACGTCATACTTTCTGACATGGTAACATTGACATCCTGTGTATACTGGGTTTTAAAATACTGTCGTTCACAGTTGTATATCCTGCTCAGGTCAGTTGATCAGCAGCTTGTAGTTCCTATTGTAGCTCCTCGGCTTTGGAACAACCTCCTCCTCCACATGAGGTCATCCAACATACTAACAATATTCAAACCCCAGCTGAAAATTCCCAACTGTTATTGATGTTGTTTGCTTTACTGTTTATGTTTTTAACTTTAAAAATATGAAAAACAATTCAAACATTAGTCAAATATAAGTTTTTAAAGTGGCTTAAATGATTTGCAATACACAAACAACTTAAGCTCCACCCCCCTCCCCCATAATAAGCAGATGTATAAGCAGATGGATGGATGGATGGATGGATGGAGTAAATTGTTGCCATGCAGTCTGTTTAATGTTCTGTATAAATGAATAAAGTAAAGAGATTTGCTTCTCGGAGGACTTGGACATTAGCACTGGGAGCAAACTGAAAAACAAGTGGGATACATCCTGGAGAGCTAATGCATAGAGGCAGACAACCATTCACCCTCACATCCACACCGACAGCTTATTGATCACCACTGAAATGTAGGCAGGCACGGGGAGAACGTGTCGGTTTAGTTGCTGTTTCAAGCCTAGAACCTTCTTTCTGTGAGGCAACTCTACCACCGTCCAAAAATCATCTGTCTATCTCTGAAAAGCTCTGCAGGATTTTGAGGCACTCTTTATTCAAAGAAGGGGAAGCTGTCGCTGTGACTCACTGTAACACAGCCTCAGGACCCGTTTTGTCAGGAAGGACTCAAACCTTGCTTTGATTTTTAAAAAGTCCATGTGCTATTGTTTCTCCCACCTACTCTTACTTTTCACAGCTAAACTCAACGTCTCCCGGCACACTGGATTTCCGCCTATTGAAATCACTGTAAATAAGTGCAGTGCATTTCTAGCTCATTAACAAGTTGATATCAGCAAACTGCAGAGACCATGCAGCTCCTCCTGAATTGGCTGAATCAACTGTATTAATGTTGGTAATTTAATTTACCATCTGCTGCTAATTGTGATGACTTTACAGGCATTTTCACAGAGATTTGTTGACTACAGCGCCTATTAAGCTATCAAAAATAACCCCCATAATAATATTCCTGCTTATAATGAACACAAAGAGGTTGAGATGAAGAGTTTACAGACGACCCAAAGGATCCATTAAATTAAACCTGAACATTTTTCATCAACAGCAATGTCACTACACTGTAAAGCAAAGAAATACCAGGAGAATAAAATCTGTTTTCAGTTTTACATTTCACACAAAATCCTTTCATCAAAACAGCACACTCTGCAATGCTCCTTTGACACCACCAAACATTTTTTCTTCTATTTTAATGAGCTCTTCCAGCAAATCCCCCACTGCCGGTAAGTTTGACATTTTTGTAAGCGGTCAGCAGTCAGTGTGTTGCATTAAATTCACTACATATCTGCTTTAACGAAGTTACAATTTTCACTTCAACTCTCACTGTCACTCAATTCCCTCTCATTCCCAGGTACAGTGCAGTGCCAGTTTGTCAAAGGCAGGGAAAACTCCAAAGAGCTAAGAAAATGAACAACAGTGCAGGACGACAAATCCTGTCTTCAAGGGTTCTGGTCTGGTGTTACGCCTCTGTTTAGGTGGAAGGGAGTGCAAAATAGAAGTTAAAAGGATGGAGGAAGAACAAGACACCAAAACCTGAATGTAAAGTACTCCAGGGTGAACAACAGTCTATGGAGGGACTATGGAATAATATGGAGGAGGATTTGGAAAGATGCACAAATAGAAATCAGTTTAAATGAAAAACCAAACAAACAGGAATTGCTCAGCATTTTCTTTTTGATGTGAATATGATGGCTTTCAGGGGTTTCTTTTTTCAGTGGCCGGACACAGCTGGCACATCAACAGGCCACACCATGGATTCAGCCAATCAGAAGGGGACTCGTCAGGCGAGAGCTGTAATATATGGCCAAGCGTACGTGTGAGGAATTGGAAGTAAGACTGTTCTTGATGAGTGGATGATGAATAAACACCAGCTCTCCACATTCATGTATGGAGTCCCACTGAAACTCTTTTCTCCAACACTTTCTGTTCTTGCAGAGGACTGGGGGGGGTTCTGTGATCCATCACGTCACAGACACACGGATAGTGGCCATCTCCAGCTGACTCACAGCCCTCTTTCCCGGGAATAAAACCCATCCTCTAACCTTCTTCTTCAGTATCGTGACTGTTTCTCAGGAAGTGTAATCTTTTTCCTGCCTCTTCCCACAGATAAGAGCCACACTCCATCAGCCGGTGCCCTCATTCCCAAACGTATGCTCTTTTTTTGCAAAGTCATGCAGGCTGCTCTCCAGAATTTATGGGATGCTTTCAAAAAATACTCCCCACTTTCATTTCCTCTCCCGAAGCCTTTCACTGTCATTCAAACTAAGACCCTCGAGTGGAGTCACAGAACAATTACACTGTACGGACACATAGGATATGGAGGATTAGCTATTCATATCACGCGGGAGTCGGGTCTGCCTTCCCTACATATAAGCAGGCGGCCCACGTACTGTAACCTAATTACACAGGAAGCTGTAATTCGGAGCTGCTAACCACAAAACGCATCTCCCCGGAGCAGCCATATTATCTCTGCTCAGCAAGCCTGTACAAATAGGAGAATAGTCCTCCGGATCACCCGCGTCGGCACTTCTGCCTGCAGGAGTTTATTTATTTCAGTGTGTGCATGAATGTGATGTCTACCTGATTTCCCCTGCCCTGCTGTGGCAGAACTACACTTCAGTATGCTGAACGTGTCATCGGCTGTCTGACAGCCTCCACCTGAGGCTCTGCTCCCGTTTCCCTCCCCTGATAACGCGCTGCCCAGAAACACCACAGTCTCGTCTGGTTTATTCAGCACAGAGCTCTCTGGAGGGCCGGATGGGAACATCAGCAGGATGTCCAGCAGTGGTACATAGTTCCCTCCACCTTTCTCCTTCACACTTCTTTTTCTTTTTCTTTACTTTCATTTGGTTTTGTTTTCTTTTTCATTTTCACCAGCCTTTCGTTTCTTCCTGTTTATTCCCTTTCAAGTCCTGTTTCTCTTCTTCTTTGTTCTTATTTTCCTGGTTTTCCCCTTTCTTTCCTTTTCTTGACTTTGTGTATTCTTTTCTTTCCCTTCTTTCTTCCTTGTCTGTCCTTGTCCTTCATTTTTCCTCATTTTTCTCTTCCTGTTGTTCACCAATTTGTTCTCTTTCTTTACCAAATTCTCTATTTTTCCCCCTTTAACACTAGATTTTCCCTTTTTCCATAATATCTTCGATTTCCTGTCTTCGTCTGGTACTTTTTCCTCTTTCTTTCCCGTCTTTTGTCTGCACTTTCTCCTACCTGACCTTTCTCTCTCATTTTACTCCTTTTGATTCTTTTCTACCAATTCCTTCTTTATTTCTTTCTTACCCGTTGACTTTCTTTCCATTATCTTTTCTTACGTTTCAAATGAAGTGTTCTCACACTCACACGCTGAGGCATTTATCTGAAAGTGTGCCCCATGGTAAGCTCTCCGTGTGTGTTTGTGATCTTTTAAAGGTCACAGCAGTGTAAAAACCAGCAGTGCAGTCCCTCCCTCTGACCTCCCATCATGACAAACATGAATGTCACTCCTTTGTTTGCCTTCGTCTTCTCTGCTCTTTTTTTCTCCATCATAACACATCGCTGTCCCTTGGGATGATGGGATATTGTTGTACGTGTATGTGTGGGTGCCTTGCACTGAAAACAGCCGGAGCATGGTTATTTTATTCTGTGTGGGTATAAACAGCAGTTGTATTATTCTCTGTGGGTTTTGCTTTGTCACAGAGAGGAGAAACAGACAGCCCGCTGCGAGGATTCGAATGTTAGTAAAAAAAACCAAAACCTCACACTCGAGGGCAGATAATGTGGCTGTGTCGGCTGATAATGTGACACATGCATGTGAATATTAATGAAATGTGCTCTGAAGATAATGGTTAAAATGTTTTTGACATCTGTGCCATCACTGCATTTGACATTCATGGCCTAATGGTGCATTACACCTCAACAGGAAGCGCTGCTTTCAGTGAGGAGACAGGCGCTGGTGGATAATGCTGCCCGACCTCGCCAGGAAAAAGACAATACTCACTGATTTTTGAAGGGCATTAAAGCGTCTCTGACTAATAAATGCCATTTCTCGCAGCAGTGTGAGTAAGTGTGTGAAAATGTACTTTTCAGAAAAGCACTGGCACATGGTGAGGAACAAAGTGGAGAGAAATTTGACTTCTAACATTACTGAAAGGTCTATTTTGACTTAAATGACTCGTAAACTAATTAAGTGGTTTTTGTATCTAAGCCACCTGCCAACCACTGGTGCCAAGAAAAACTTCACCCATCGACAGTAAAGAGAGACGTGGCCACCATGATGTCACCCACTGATTCCTGAATTCCCAAAATGAGTGTTTCTGCCATCGCTATCTTGGATGGTTTTAGAGCCACCCAGTGGTCAGTTATCAGGTTTTTGAAGACAAGTCATGGTAATCTGTTAGGGACCAAAGCAATCACATGAAGGTTTTTAGTGCAACACCCTCTTTGTGACTGATTTTACCCAGTAACAACCAGCAGCTACTCTCCAACTGACCGAGGGCTACATATTTTTCCCTTGATACCAGAGGCTGTCGGAGAGCGTGTATGGCAGTCCATTCTCCCTGCAGCACGGACTACACTGCCTATGATGCTACATTCTTTAGAGCTATACCTGTAACATTCTGCCTATTAGCTTAGCACAACAACAAAAAGGCCTCTCTCACCCAGGAAACACGCAGAGAGAGAGAGCGTTACCCTGTAACCATGGCAACCGCAACGTTGCCGCCTGGAACAACAGAACGTAGCTGTCAAACAAAACCCAAACAGTCCTGACCCGCCACAATATGAAACAGGGAAGTACCGCCGTGTAATCCATTTATTTCAACAAAGTAACTGTATTCTAAATACCACCTTTTTAAACGGTAACTGTAACGGAATACAGTTACTCATATTTTGTATTTTAAATACGTAACGGCGGTACATGTATTCCGTTACTCCCCAACACTGCCTAACAGTCAAAGACACCATCGAGTAAACACAAACGCTATCAGACCTGAACACTCAGTGTAGAAATGCTTAAAACATGTATTCTTTCAAATCACCAGCAGGAGGAGACACTCAAGGTTACCTCCGAACGCAGTTTGTCAGTCACTACCTCAGTAAGGTTGCTAGGGTTACAAAAATGTCATAGTAGTCAAACACGTATCCATCCGTTACCACAAACTGTGGATGAGTTATGGCACCCTCTGATTCTGGATTCTGCATTTTGAATCTTTTGGGCTGCCTCCAGGTTCGTTTTCTGCAGCTAGAAGTGACCATCATGTGATGAGAGGATGGAGCGGCGAATTATCAGCTAATGCTAGCTGATTCACAAACCGTACAGGTGCAATGCATAGCCGATTATCTAATTATTGAAAAGTAACAGACTGAAAAAATCTGATGCATAATTCAGTTAAAATGTTCTTTAAAAAAAGCTCCACAAGCACAGTGGAGAGGTCAAGTTTAGGGACTAGATTTAGCGTAATGCAAATGGATGAATTATGGATCCAGAGTGAACATTAACCCTAAAGTCATTTTTTACTATTAAAAAGAATTAGCTGAAGAATGATCTCCAAGACTGACGCAGAGAATCTTAGTTAAAAAAAATGAACCGCTGTCTGTTTCCTGATTTGCATTTAGTTTGTTTATAAGTATTCAGCACACAGCCTCAGTGAGTTCATTTGTCAAGATGTTCACTTGAGGAGATTATTCGGTGTGATACGTTGTAAAATCCTGACATTTATCGAGCCCTCGCAGCTTGGAGAGCAGCACAGAAGAAGGGCATGATGGGTCTTTGGAGTGTGCAGTTCATGTGCAGCTGAGCTCCAAGTGCAGCGAAGCATGGAAACACAACAAGGCTTCACGTAGATGACTGTTATGTATGCACACACGGGCACCATTAAACGTGAAGCGAGACGTCTGGTAAATGGAAACGTGGTACGTGGGAACGTCGGAAACATGCTGGAACATTAGATGGTTAACCTGAGCGACCCTGGTGAGCATGTGAGCGGAGCATGGACATGTCCTGCTGTTAGTGGTTCTTATGTGGATGAATCATCACAGTTGGTGAGACTTAATGGAGCAGAGAAAATAAAGACCATCATAACAGGCTGTGGAGCTGAGGCATTCCTCTATGCCTACTTACTCCTCTGGTCCTCCATCTACTTCTTTAATCTCTGACTTCCTCCTCGCTATTCTCTCCCAGGAGCCTTCCAACTTCCCAAAAACTCCCCTGTTTGCTTTTTCGTCTCTCACTCGCTCACAGATTTCTCTCCCTTCTCTGTCTCTCTCCTGTCATCTCCTCTTGTGTGTGGATGAGAAGCCACTGAAGCAGAATGAATCTCCTCTTCTTGCTCTCGTCTGCTGCACGTGCTCAGATATGACATCACATCTCAGATGCAACACGGGGGCTATTACATAACACACACACACACTTCAAATTTATAAAGTGGTATTTTATATGACTGTGAGATATAAAAATATCATGTTTACAGCGGTGCATTCCTGCAGGTATTAAACAGCGTATAACTTATTATATAATGTATTTTACAGTTTTAGAAAAGATCCTACGTCTTATTCATATCGTGCCCACTCAGCTCCATTAGGTTTTTATAACATGTTGCAACCAGAAGTTTTTTAAAATGATAAAAATGAAAAACTTAACCAAGAACTACACACTCAACACCAAACAGCTGCAACAGTGAGCGTCATGGTGGAGGATATTTTTATCTTAGGATTTGGTGGAGACCAAACAAGAGTGACAAGGATTTTTTTTAGTGGCCAAACGAAGCTCAATGTATGCCAGATGTGTGTTGTGACTTTTTTAAGCGGTTTAAAAAGCATTATTGACATTTATCATATATTCAGCTTGTATAACCATGTAACTGTCCACTTTGAGACAGTAAAATAAAAAACAATAAAGCACAAAGACGCCACTGTATGGTGCTGCAGACCAGTGGTTGTTGGAAATACAGCAGAAGGAAGCACCACCTGACACTACAGTGAACTACTCCATCACAGGGTAGCCTGTCACAATTGTATCTCCTTTAGAGGACTATATTAAATGTTTAAAATGGGACGTACATTCCAAACTTCCTTCACAGTCATCTTCCCTTTACAGCTGCTACTTCATTATAAATGTCCTTTTCCCGTTAGGAGTCAAATTGGAAGAAGCAATAATAATAATTTAAACCCAGCAGCAGAGCAGGGGAAGATACAGTTTGTGCTGCAGGATGCATTTTTATTTCAATGAGGAAAAAATTACTTTTGCAGTATAACAGCATGTTCTTTTATTACATTTTTCCATTTTTTGTCATTTATTATGGTGCTAACTGTTTAATGTTTTCCTTTCACAACAGGAAGCTAATTCCTCCATACAGATAGAAACTATTTAGCCTTGACTGCATGTGATATTTACAGAACTGATGTCACTTCAGTTTAGGTTGATCACGTCTGATTTGTTTCTTTAATTTTGAGTTTAGGGTTTTACAAGTTTAGATTGTACTGCATTTGTTGCCTTTGTGCATTATTTTCTCGTGCTAGCCTGGCTGGTCACTGTGAACGCGGGAATCTTGAGTTTTCATGCTGCTGTAATAACAAACAACTCAAAGTCAAAGGTCGTTCTGGAGTTTTTGAAAGACACACGTCTTAACTTAATTCAGTGTTTGTTTGTTTGTTTGTTCTGACATGTCAATCATTATTAACCAGAAAAAAATGGAATAAAAGAGGTCAGTAGAACAGCATTGTCAAACACAAGTCCTTCACAAGTGCTTGTTTATTTTCCCTTAAAACATTTTCATTCAGCTTCATTACACTTCTTGTTTTTGCAGTAGGCGTATGCTCCACAGTTTGAGAGTCACTGGGTTAACTGGTCATCCTAAACCGCCTCTCTGTGTGTTCGCCCTGTGATGGACTGGCAACATGTACCCTGACACTCTCCAAATGACAGCTGGGATAGACTCCAACACCCTCAGAAATCTAAAGCTGAATAAGCTATTAGGAAAATGATATGGACGGGTTCCAAATGCTAATAAGGTTATCTAATAAGATGCAAACATGTTTCGTGAGTTATAAAGCTTTCTGATTTCTTAAATAGATTTCCTTTGTTTTAATCAGTCAAACAAACAAGCAAACCAACAAGCAAGCACACAAAAAGTGAAAACACAAAGTGGAGATGAGGAAATTCCTGTCAGGAAAACTACAATTCTTAGAAAAAGAACAATCGGTTTGAATCCAAGAGTTAAATATATGACACTCATTACTGCAGACATTAAAAAGCTGACTTGCAAATTGTGGTGGCATTTTTCTCCTTCTCTCTTGGACATCTGCATAAAAGCACCTTTTACTTAATCAAGTGTCCTCCCTTTGAAAGAGCACCGAGCCTGTGGAGCATCTCTTCACAGACTGCAGCATCTTTTCAAGTATTAATGAGAGATGCAGGCTGGGTTTGTGATATGCGTCTGCCGTGATTATGCGTGATCACAGGCAGCGGACACGCTCTAAAGTGCCCCCCCCTCCCCCCTTGTGCGCAGGTTTCCAAGCATGGTTGCCATGGAAATGCTTTTAGTATACCAGGCTGCCTCATTTTAGTGTGTTGCAGCTTGTGAAGTGCGTTGATGGCCGGGAACATTATGTCTTTAAAGTGCTTTTACAAAGAGATGGGACCAGAATTAGAACTTCCTGTTTGGAACTAGAATAAGAACCGGTGTGGTATTTTATGAGAGCAGAGGAAGCTTTATATAACTCAGTTACATGAAACATGGACGAGCTGAACTTGGATGATAAGGCTTTAGGTAAGTCTGCTATCTCTGTCCATCCTCGTGAGTGCATGTGTGAATAGACACACATATGGCACCTACCCAAACCACTGAATTCAGGTGTTTCAATCACATCCATGTCCACATGTATATAAAATCAAGTGCCCATGTATGCAGACTGCTTCTACAAACGTTTGTAAAAGAAGAGTTCACTCTCCTCACTACTAAATATTCCTCAGTCAACTGTTATTGAGATTATAGCAAAGTGGAAGTGGACGGTGAAGTGCATGGTGAGCATGCATCGCCAACTTTCTGCAGAATCAATCACTACAGATTTCCAAACTTCATGTAGCCTTCAGATTAAATCAAGAGTTGTGCATAAAGAGGTTCATTGGATGGGTTTCCGTGGCAACCAGCTGCATCCAAGTGAAGGGGGGGGATTATGATGTGGAGTTGTTTTCAGGAGTTAGTCTCGTCTTCTTAGTTCCGGTGTAAGGAACTCTTAATGCTGCATTTTGGACAACTTAATGCTCCCAACTTTGTGGGAACAGTTGAGCCGACCTCTTCTTTTCCCACTTTTCTGCACTGCTATGCAGAGCAAGGTCCATAAAGATGAGCCATGGATGAGCCGGTGTGGTGTTGAAGTCTTGTTCTCCATCTGATAGAACGGATGAATCAGAGCGGATACTGTGCACCAGACCTTCTCATCCAACATCAGTGTCTGACTTTACAAATGTGCTTCTGGAAGAATGGTCAAAAATTCCCATAAACAGCCCTCACCCTCGTGGAAAGCAGAGGAGATGAAGCTATTATAGCCGCAAAGAATTGGCCAACATCACATGTGGATGTTGGCCAAACCCTGTGGATTAGCAGTGGGGTGTTGTTCAAGTTCATATCCGTGTGAAGAGCATGGGGCAGTGAATAATATAGCGTACGTACGAGTTCTGTCACATGTCAGGCAGTGGTTACTTTATTCCTTTTACTTGAGATATCATTACATGGTGCAAAAAAATAAATAAATAACTGATGAGTTACTGAGGGGCAGATCAGAATAAAAAGTCCCCAATTATCACATCACCAAGGAGAAGTTCATGAATAACACAGAATTAAGTACAGCAGATAATGATGAGTTACTTGGAGACGGAGCGAAACTATGAATAAATAATTAGGTGAGGGGTTGACTTTCTTCATGTAACTTGTTCCTGATCTAAACCCCCACTGAGGGCTGAGCAGCACAAACTAGTAACCACACATCCTTAATAAACAATGGCTCTGGTGCCTTTGCAGCGCTTTAATTGTGCCTCTGTGGTCTCTTTAAATTTCTTTTGTTCATTTTGGATTTGTTTGTGAATATTTTTGTCTCTCGGTGGTTTGTTGGAACTTCATTGCAGTCATTTTGTGGTATTAATGGTTTGAGTATAAACTGCATGGCGCTTCAACCATATTTCACACACACTGTAAGCTTTTTATTCGTGTCTCTTTATAGTATTCAATTTAAATCCTGCAGGTGCCTCAAAACAACTCGATCATTCAACGTGTTCTCATCCCAGGGTGTAAAAACCTTTCATGTCAGATAAAGACATGTTTATCTTGATCGGTCCTTATTATGGCATGAAATGTGTTTCTTTTTCACTCACTGTGTTTATACAACACTGCATTTAATCATTCATTACTTTTACTTTCTGCCTCTCTTCATATGTTGTGCTATCTTCCTTCCTTCACCCCCGTCATGGCAGATGGCTGCCCCTTACTGAGCCTGGATCTGTGGGAGGTATTTTCCTGTTAAAAGGGAGTTTTTCCTTCCCACTGTTTCCAGGTGCTTCTTCATAGGGAAGCACCTGGAAACAGTGGCAACAGTTGTTGGAACTTGGCACTATTTAAATTGAATTGAATTGAAAATTCATGTTTACTCATTACTTAAGAGTAGGCTCTGAAGTCGTTGACGTATGTCGAGGTGCTGAAAAATAATTGGTTGCCTTTTGAAAAGACTGAATCTGAGTAAAATGAACAAATAAATCAGTCCTCACAACATTAACCTTGTGTGTCAGGAACCTGTCTCGTTATTGCTGTAACCCAGTGTGTCTGGGCAGCGACAACAGTGCCTCTGACATCCTGATGTTGTTTAATGAGCCGTGAACGGGAAGAAATGAGCTGGGTCGTTACTTTTTTATAGCTGCATTTGATATTATCACATTCAAAAGTTTCACTATGATTTCACTATGAAATACAGAAATGAATTAATTTATTATAGTTACCTATTGATTTATTGAAATAGCCTCCCATTCATTCTATAGTAACTCAACATAGACTCAGACTTCAGTTTTTGCTGAGGAATGACTCATCTGTAGCTGATGCAGGCACTTTCCAATTCACGGCTCGCTCGGTCCTCATTCATTACTTACATTTCTCTCAACCTCTTCTTTTTCCTCTCCTCTACCTGCCATTGTCTTCTCTTTATTCCTTTGCATTGTTTTCAGCTTATCTTAGCACTACTGGGCTAAAGTGAAAGAGGAAAATGAAATCAAAGGACTGCTGGCTCCAGACTCGGCCAGGCGTGTCTGCGATCAGGGAATACTGATCCACACTGAAGTCGCTGATGTTCTAAATATTGGATGAGCTCATCTGTGACTGAGAAGAGGAAGGGGCAACGGCCAAAACACCATGAATTGGAGCAAACGCTGTCACACAAAATGCAAACGCTAACACATCCGCCCACGCAGCAGCTACACAGATGCTCTTTTTCTTTTCGTCTCTATTCACGTTGAAAATAATACTCTGTGTGTGTACAGAGCGCTCAGATGCTTTCTGAATGTGTAATGAATGTATATGTAAATTAGCATCCTTCACTCCTCATTGTCACTCCTTATCATAACATGAACAGCCAAACCAAGTGCGACGCCTTCACGTGTGGCGGCCGTCGGCTCACATGCAAACTGCTCAGGAGCAAATGTGAGTGAGAGCGCAAGCGGATACAGATTTATAGATAGAGAGAAAAGAGAGAGAGAGGCTTTTTATTCTTTCTCAGATGGGCTCTGAAAACGCTGAATTAACCTGTGATGAATGGCAGTGCTGAGCCAGGAAGATGTGTTTCCATGGAGATGGTTTGATGGAGTATCTGCAGTCTAACAGCTACTGATGCAGATGGCGGTTTAAAAGGCTGTGTGGGTGGTCAGTGGCGCTGACCTCACAGGTCAACTGCCATGCAGACCTACCATGTGTCAAAGTGGACCCTTCAGGAAGAACAAAATGACATAAATAAGTCCTCCGTGTTCTAGAGCAGGTCGTGGAGTGAAGCAGGCTTTTTTGCTGCTCGGTGGTTTAACTACATCAAAGGTCCTTTGAGAGGAAGTCTCATCACTCAGACGCAATCTTTGAAATGCCTCAGACAGTTATTTGGTCATTTTAAGACTAAAAGAATGGCACAGAGCGCCAACATTACTTTCTATGGCCTTGCAGGGATTACTTTGTTTTGTAGGTAGTTACACAATCTGTGTTTCCCTTAATGACGAGCCAGCGGGACTGGGGAAAATAACAGTTTGGCATTTGAAGGTTAAATTGAATCCTGAGAAGTAAAAGGCTAACTATAGACGAACTAAACCTGCTTTTGATTTTCCAAAGAATAAGCTCCTCCGGTCAGCATGATGCTGAATAACAGCTCTGGATAAATCCTGACAACTGCCTCCTCTGGGGCATTTCCAGAGTCCATGAGTGGGGTATCAGCTTCCATGTCTAAAGATATGCAGTTACTGTGTTTGGTTGACTGGTGATAAACTGGCCATAGGTTTGGATTGAAGTGTGAACAGTTGTCTGTTTCTTCATGTTAGCCCTGTGGCAGACTGGCGACCTGTCCTGGGTGTACCTCGCCCTATGGGATAGGCTCCAGCCCACCCATGACTCTGAATTGGATAAGTGGAAGAGAATGGATGGATGCTATCAACTTATTTATATTGTAAGACACAATGTAGAAGCGTCTGAAGCTCATTTTAGCCACTGACTTTATTACATGAGTTTAATTAATGCAAGGCAACTTATTTCAGGGTTATAAGACTCATCCTGTGGCACTCAGTGCTCACAGGGACACAAAAACTGCACATATATAATCAAATCTGCTTCAATACTTTTGAACTTTGAAGCTAAATTAAGTTGTTGTTGGGTTGAGGGTTTTTTTTTTGCAAGTGGTACCTCTACTACACATGTGTGCAGGTTCATTAGTGGCTCATGTCAGTGTGCGAATTCACTTTATGAATAAATTATTAGCCCCATCTCTCTGCTCAGAGCCACCTTTGCCATCATACAGATGAAATGGTCATGAACCTCTAGCTAAAAAGCTTTTTAATGAGCCTGTATTTCAAAATTCTCCCACAGACGTTTATTTTTAATTTTATTAATAATCTGTTGTTGTAAAGTAACATCTTTAGGTATTTTTGATAAGGGCTCATTTACATACTATATTTTCTGAAGATTATAAAGAATTCTAGGTGTTGTGTGAGGCACCACTAGTTGTTTGGGTCAAAGCCAGGACGCACTGACTTCTAGTGGTGACAGGAGCAAAGAAGGAGCCATGAAGGAGGTCAAGGTGGATGAAGCTTCTGTTTCATTTTAACTACTGATTTTATCTACTGTTCTGATTTTATCTGTTTTGATTTTATATACTGTTTTGTTTGTTTGTTTGTTTGTTTGTTAATTAGTTTGTTTGTTTGCTTGTTTTAATCAATTTTAAATTATGCTTTTTATTTGTTTTTGTTTCTAATGTCTCTGTAAAGCACTTTGAATCACCTTGTTGTTGAATTATGCTATACAAATAAACTTGCCTTGCCTTCTTTTAATCATACATTTCTTCATTAGGAAGAGCCACTAAAGAGCTTTTTTGGGGGGGGTAAGTTTCACTGATAACCTATGAGATTGTTCTTACTGTGAAGGAGTCATGAAAAGGAGAAAGAGAGTGGGGGAAGGAGTTGTACCCAGCCTCCATTTAGCCTTGAAGCATGTTGCTGCAGCTCAGCCACTGAGCTAAACCAGCACCAATGAAAATCTGCTGTGAACCAAATCATTTCATAAACTCTAAAAAGCATGCATGTGCACCAACTATTCACCACAGTAGTGCTGTAACACCATAAAAGGCTGATTACGTTTCAATATGAAAATTAAGAGGAACATGTGATGCAATAATAAGATAATCTGGTAACAGGTTGCAGTTTCTCTCCCTGGATAGGCTGCTTTACAGATTAGGAGGGAGACTAAATAACCTCAACCTCACTTAAATGTTTTTAAGGTTAACCAATTCAGCTGGGGCCAAAATGTGATCTGCTTGAGTACTTTTATGCTTTGATAACTGTTTAGGACAAATTAACGATGGCCTGATAAGAAAGACGCTAGTTTCTGTAGCACAAGTCCTTTAAAAAAAAAAAAAAAGTCCCTCTAGGCAATGAAAAAGCTGACTCATGCACAACAAGGAGAATAAATCATGTGTGATTTCAGTAAGGGCATATCCCATATCAGTTTTTACTCACTAAAATCCCTGAAGAGCATCATGCAGCTGTAAAGATAAGATGAAGGATGCTATGGAGTTGGTAAACTGGATGATTCACACATTTGTGGTTACTGCTCTCACTGCATCCGAGGCTGATGCTGCAGAAAGTGCTTTACAGACGTTTCCTTCTCTAGTTTTGTGTCTCTGGCAGCACACACAGGATGGCCTGCTGTGACAAAGGGCAGGCCGGTATGCAGATATGATTACCTCAACCTTACTTAAATGTTTTTAAGGTTACATATTTGCAAAGATAATCAGAAACCACATCTCTCAAGAAGACGTCAGATGATTTGAAGTGGACCGTGTCATTAAATTTTAAAGTTTACAGTCATTATTTCTGTGGTCTTACATAAGGCATCTATCTTTGTCTTACAAAGAGAGCTCTGTGTTGGTTTTTTGCTTTAATTTTTCACTTATCTGCTTCCTTTCTTTATTTTTACTGCGATTGTTTTTCTGTCTCGTTTGATGAAGAGCTGCGGAGCTCGAAATGGAACAACAAGGGACAGAAAGACAAAGGAGTCGTGTCATTTTCCTGTTGACTGCTTCTGTTTCAACACCTGGCCACAGCCGAAGCGTGGAGCACAAACGAGTGTTACCTGCACGCATTGTGTGTGCATCCTAAATAGCTGTGGCGTGGTACGAGCCTGGTGTCACAACATTATAACTGTTATGGTTCATTAACAGAAGTCTTAATTACAACAGAAAGCGTGTGGGTGGTTTCAACGGTGCCTTGAAAAGAATTGATGAGGAGCCTGGTGCTCAGGTCAGCTGATGATCCTCCGATCTGTGCAGCAATAAAGGCTTTGTGAACAGCTGGTCACTGACATTGTTTTCTTTTTCTGCAGCCATGTTAACAGAACAACCGTCACCCTGAAACGGACAAACCAGCAACTTTGTAGTTTGAAAATGTCCACATCTCCCCACACTCCCTAGCAGATCGTTACATGGAGAAACCTTTGGAATACAAGCATCCTGATCCACACAGGTGTGCACAGACGCGGACTACACCTTTGTCTGCTGCCTCAAAGCACATTGTGCGCTGTCTATCTTGCGTGCTGCACAATATCGTTTACAATTTAGTATCTACTGTTATCTACTGCTAGCTAGTTTATTGTGATGGTGCTGTTTTTATTATGTTGCTCTTTTTTTGTTTGTTTTCTCTTCTGTTTTTTTTTCTCCATACAGGTGATCCAGGTGTTTTGTTTGGTTTTCTTTCTCTCCCTCTCTTTCTTTCATTCTTTCTCCCTGTCCTATCCCCCAGTCATGTCTGTCCCGTTTGTAGCAACCGAAAATAAAATAAATTCATAATTATAATAAAGGTCAATCAAATGGACCAATATGGCAAGGCCATGATGATCCACTTGGTAAAATAAATCCGCTTGGCATCTTTCTTGGCCTTAAGACAACAATTGTGATGGTTAAAGATCCAAATGGGACAAAGAAAAAGAAAGAAAAAAAGAAAAGAAAATGTCCACATGAAACAAAAGGACTTCAACCATTTTCCTTTCTTGTTTTTTCATTTTCTTCTCTTGGGTTTGGTTTATAACTATTTTGACTGTAAAATGACTGTTTTACTTACTACACAAACAAAGCAAGAGAGCTTAAAGCAGCTGTTTAGTAACTCTCTCTAACTAGTTGTATCCTCATTTGCTTGCGTTTTACATTTACTTTCACTCTCTGGTTCAGTTTAGGTACTAAGAGGTGCTTGGTTCGATTTACGCCATAAAATGAACTGTTATGTTTGGGAAAAGTTGTTGGCAAATTGAGCTCTTATAAAATAGTAACCATGGCAATCTAAGTGCTAACCAGGTGGCTCAGGAGGTAGAGCGGGCGGTCTGGTTGCTTCAGTCTGCCAAAGTATCCAGTGTGTTCACTGGAGTAGAATAATAGATAGAACACACTCTGACATAGAAACAAGTGTTTGCATGAACATGTGAGTAAAAACTGGCTGAAAAGCACTTTATAAGACCAGTTGGTTTACAAATAAAATACATGATCACCAGCATAAAAGCAAGTAATTAAGATAAATAAGCATGAAAAGGCTATTTTGCTGTCTAATAGTAATAATAATAATTGCCCTTGTTATTCAGAAGAAGGAAGAAGAAACAAGGCTTTCATCATTTTAAGAGTGGAAATTGTGAAATAACTTTTAGATGATGCCTAAAATACATTTCTGTGGTTAACTGCAGCTTAAGACATTTTCACATTTTAATCTATAAAATAAAATAAATTGAATTCTCTCTCTCGTATCAACATTGTCTGCCTCAACCACACGACTAAAAACCATCCATCCATTCGCTTCCGCTTATCCTTTTCAGGGTCGCGGGGGGCGCTGGAGCCTATCCCAGCTGTCATAGGGCGAGAGGCGGGGTACACCCTGGACAGGTCGCCAGTCTGTCGCAGGGCCAACACACAGGGACAGACAACCATTCGCGCTCACATTCACTCGCACATTCACACCTAGTGGCAATTTGGATTATCCGATTAACCTCTCCCCACAAGCTGCATGTCTTCGGACGGTGGGAGGAAGCCGGAGTACCCGGAGGGAACCCACGCAAACACGGGGAGAACATGCAAACTCCACACAGAAAGACCCCGGCTTGATGGTGGAATTGAACTCAGGACCTTCTTGCTGTGCAGCAACAGTGCTAACCACTGTGTCGCGTCTAAAATCCAATTTTTCTAAATTTCAGTTTGACCTACAGAAATCCGTCCCTGCAGCGCTGTGCGCTGACATAGCGTAGTTCTTATGGCTCTTTGAATTATCTGCATTTCAATGTAAGACATTTACCAGCCACCTATAGTGATTAAAACCACAGTAACACATCAGGTGTCCTGACCGACACGGAGCTTTACATCTGTATCGCAGTCTGCCCAGTTCTTTCACCGACATGCTGATTTCATCTTTCTGTCTCGTGTTTATTCCTCTGCTGACACCCTCTCCATCTCTCTCTGCATTAGGATGCACTTGCAGTCTGAAAACCAGTCACCCCATTGCTCAGCCAGCTAAGCTCGGCCAATGACGAATCCTTCTAAATAACTAGCTTAGCTACCTGCTGTGATGCTGTGCGGACTGTGAGGGCTTCCATTAAACGATTCATAGAGAGGAGGAGATTGATAGATTTAGAGACGTGGGTACAGACAGACATTAAGAAGAAAGGCTTGAGGAAGATAAAGGAAACTACATAAAGCGGCAGACAAGACGAGGATTAAAAGCAATCAGCATCGTCGTGTATTGATTGAATCTGCAAAAAGTCTCCAATCAGTCAGTGTAGGGCTCCATTCATGTGCTGACTGTGGAGTGATCAGCCTCTCTTGTGCAAACAGACTAAACAAGGCAAAGACGATAACTGGATGTTTCACTTTATAGCAAGTCAATTTGCCATTAATGCTGCGACTGAGAGGCTAAAAGGAGACTAGGAAATGGAATTATTCCTGCAGTACACTCATGATTGCACAGACAGACAAAGTCATAAAAGAAATAATAGACAGCATGGTTTCATCCGGAAGACAAATTGCCTTTTTAGGCTTGTTTTTTTAATCCTCACGTGCACAGGCGCAACCGTAACTACAGCTGCACTCCAGAGACGGCTGCGTGTTAGACCACATTGTTGCTCCTTTTCAGAATAAAAGCACTGGGAAAACTTGGAGGTGCGATTATAGCCACAGCCTAGAGGTTGGAGCTTGCTTGTAATTTTACATTTCAATACAAGGTTTATCATTTATATGCATTCTTAACATGAATGTCTCTTTTGACCACAGCAGTTCTTCAGAATAATATTTTGAGCAGTTGGTCCCATTTGGTTTCACTCTTGCTCTATTAGCACATTGATGGGAGGCCCAAATGTGCATGCAGCCACCTTCCTGCCAACACTTTCACACCATTCTGCTAATCGACAGTTGGTGAGCAAAAAACGCCAAGAAATGCAGCAATGCACCAGCAACAGTCAGCGAGATGGACTCGAGCAAACATGGCGGTGCACACAGGATTTGAATTTTATTAAGACCTAAAAGTTTCCCATTTTTAGGCTCTAGGAACGCACACATTTCCTTTTGTTGATAGCACGAGTGTTGCTAGCTTGTTTTGCTGTGTATAAAATGTGTTATATGAAATTTTCAGCGTGAGGAGCCTGGTGCATGTTCATGTGTATGAAGCAGCTTCCTCTCTAACCTGCGTAGCAGTTTTTGCTCAGTTTACTTGAAATATTAATGACCTGATTCAGCTATTTAAGCTGAAACATATTTAATCTAAAACCTTTTTAAAAAAATATTCTGAGAAGTTTACAAGTGTCTCTTGATTCACTTTTTCAGTATTTAACTGTATAGTTTATTTTTCATTCATGGACATGCCGGCGAGATGTGCTCTGCAGCTTGTATTTTGGGTTAAGAGCATTGCTTTAATATTGTGCATCTAAATATAATGTTTCTTTTTCCATTGCCAAATACACATGCCTGTAAAAACTCAAATTTTACTTGGACATAACAGATCAATAGCAGGGCATGTGCCCCAGTAAGAGGGGAGAGCTGAGCGAGACACACTCGCATGTTTGTTTGCAAGAAAAAGGTTCATTGAGTTTGAAAATTCCCTTTTGTGCTCCGTGGCTAAACTGGACTTTCCCAAATAGGTCATCTCTGAAATACTGAAATACCCCAGAAGACTTGCTAATTATGCCTCGCTGGGAGATGTTTTCAAGATCAATAATGGATTCGCACTTTCAGTTTTTAGGCCAGAAAAATGAAAAACAAAACTTCTTTCTGTTCTTCAACTCAGGGCCTCGTTTGTTTTCATATCAGGAGCTGCCCATAGTGCTAAAACATCCCACATGCTGTATGACAGGAAGGCAACACAACTTTTATTTCCACTGCCTCTGAGGCCAAAACACCCATCAGGCTTGCTGTGTATTTAGTCAACAACACCAGAATCTCTCTGATCAACTGTGAAATTCATTGGACCTGATCAGGGCCTGCAGAGACATGGATCCAGGCACAGAGCTAGAGGGAAAGCACAGAAGAGATCTAAAGAGGCGATGGGTGTCACACTCCATCATCCATCCCATTAGTCATACGCAGACCAGTAAGATGGAAGTCCTTGCTCAAGGGCACCGCTGCATCTGAAATCAGAGCAGAAATGAATCTAAAACTCTCCAGCTGTGTAGAAATATCTACAGAAACAATCAATGAGAGGATCAGGAGGTGAAACACTCCCGTTGTGGTAAAAATTAAAGCTTTAGTGATCCATTATCATCATCATTAGGGCTTATGCGCCGCTTTACCGTTGAGTCTGTTATATAAACGAGAGAGCAGGTGGATGTGTGTGCAACCTGTCGTCCAACATCAAAATAAAGGAGAAGCTGATCACTGTAATCAGCTGGAATCAGCCTGTTTGCTGTGAGCAAGGTTAGTGACTACTCATGCCAACTGCTGCTAAAGCTCTTTGGATTGCCTCAGTGATCAGTGGGGGCATCTTCTGTAACTGTGAATACGTAGCTCTCACTTCTACTGGACTCAAAGTGTAAAAATGCAAAAAAATAAACAGGTACAATACAGCTTGTATTGCTCTATATGCTCACTGGGATATACAACCTGGGCTAACCACTAGTCTGTCACAGAGCCACACATAGATGCACATAGACCCAGCCATGCGTATAAAAACTGAACGTTAGGCAGCTACAAAAAACACTGAATACCTACTAATATAAATCAAAGTCACCGTGGTTTTGGAAACACTGATATCGGACAGGAGGTCATTTTAAAGCAGTGCTCCTGTGTGGAAAAAGAGCTTCTGCGTGGACCGTGACACTTTTTTAATTAAGTGTGGTTTCAGCTCAGTAGTCGGTGGTCCCACCACACTGCTGGCCAACACAGAGCCTCATGCTGGACCATCTCTGTATGGCAGCAGAGAGGCAGGAAGCTGGACCCTGATGAGTCTATAATGCTGCTGTGTTACAGGTGACCCTGGCCACCATGCAGAAAGAGAATTTCCCCGCAAGGATCAATGAAGAATTACATTTCGTTATTGTTTCACTGAGTTTGCCTTTGAATCGCCACGAGACGTTAAAATCATCACAGCTCTTTTTACACACAGCTGGTATGACGCACGCCCAAATCCAAAGGGATGAATGTTTAACTTTCTGTTCTGCTCTAATTTGTTTTGTGAGAAAACTAAAGCACATTAAACATCAGACTTTTGGCTCCTGGTGTTCCTGCAGTCACTGAATTATCGGAGCCCTTACTTTGAACAACTTCTCCAAATATTTCATCCTATCATCTCAAATTTTTGGCATTAAGAGATCATAAAACTTCATTTTGACATTCTGAGAAAATCAAACACATCTTAATCAAAGGAGCTTGCAAAGAAAAGCGTCTGGACTTCTTTAAGTTACTTGAAGACGTTTCACCTCTCATCCGAGAGGCTTCTTCAGTTCTAAGGTCAAATGGTGGAGAGTCCCAGATATAACCCTAGTGGGAGTGTCCCCCCACAGAGGGACAAAAGGACCCCCTGATGATCCTCTAATCGCCTGAGCCAAGGTGTGGAACTGGGTGTGGGTCCCAATCAGCCAGAGTTTCGGGTGGGTTCATTGTGAAACCTGGCCCCACCTTATCATGTGAATTCCTGAGGTCAGATGGCCCAGGATGTGAGTGGGCGTGAAGGCGTCTGGGAAGGAACTCAAAACTGGATTATAGATGGCAGACAGTTGGTGTCGTAAACCACAGCCTCTGTTCAAAGATGGTCGCTCACAGTGGACATAGATGCTTCTTTCACTCCTCTTTCAAACCATCTGTCCTCTCTGTCCAAAATGTGAACATTGGCATCCTCGAAAGAGTGTCCTTTATCCTTAAGATGCAGATGGACTGCTGAGTCTTGTCCTGTGGAGGTCGCTCTTCTGTGTTGTGCCATGCGCTTGTGACCTCAGGAATTCGCATGATAAGGTGGGGCCAGGTTTCACAATGAACCCACCCGAAACTCTGGCTGATTGGGACCCACACCCAGTTCCACACCTTGGCTCAGGCGATTAGAGGATCATCAGGGGGTCCTTTTGTCCCTCTGTGGGGGGACACTCCCACTAGGGTTATATCTGGGACTCTCCACCATTTGACCTTAGAACTGAAGAAGCCTCTCGGATGAGAGGTGAAACGTCTTCAAGTAACTTAAAGAAGTCCAGACGCTTTTCTTTGCAAGCTCCTTTGACTACGATGACCTGGATGACTGAGAACCTTCACAGACAAACACATCTTAAGTTTTATTATCATCAGGAAAACACCATCAACAACCAACAGGAGCACTCTCTTTGTTCTCTCACCCAGTGTCGTGTCCACTTTGTGCAGTGGTGTTTCTCACACAAGCACAGCTGTGGTCAAAAGCCACAGAGCAAGTCCAACATGCCTCCACAAGAAGCTGGAGATCAGAGTGAAAAGTCAACCCACTGTTCTCACATAAAAGAGGCAGAGGAGTGAAAATATTTGAGAAATTAAAAGCAACTGTGAGGCGGTTAAACAATAAAACGTGCCATACTTCAGCAGAGCTGCTGCATTCATCCAGCAGAGTGTGTGTGTGTGTGTGTGTGTGTGTGTGTGTGTGTGTGTGTGTGTGTGTGTGTGCGTGCGCTATGAATCCTTGTGCACTTTAAGTGGTTTTGGTGGTCAGTAAGGCTGGAGACGTGCTGCATAAATGCGAGAAAAGAAAGCTGGCCGTGTAAGCTAACAGACTTATCTGTATCACTACCCGATCCTTAAGGCAAGAGAGGATCTGACTATAATTAAATTAAGGTTTTACTTAAATTAAGCTTTTCCTTTTGTCATGGTCCCTGGGTCTTGGATCCGGGGTTTTGAGTTTTGGTGGATTACACATCTGTTGTTGTGAAGGGATTATAAGCAGGCTTTTCTTTTATCCTGTCTTCCTTCTCTCACCCCAACCAATCACAGCAGATGGCCCCGCCCCTCCCTAAGCCTGGTTCTGCTGGAGGTTTCTTCCTGTTAAAAGGGAGTTTTTCCTTCCCACTGTCGCCAAAGTGCTGCTCATAGGGGGTCATATGATTGTTGGGTTTTTCTCTGTATCTATGAAGCGCCTTGAGGCGACTTTTGTTGTGATTTGGCGCTATATAAATAAAATTGAATTGAATTGAATTTAGTCTTCTGTTGTTATTTGACGTTTTTGTTGTTTTATGCATTTTGTTCCTTCCTTTGGTTTTGCTGAAGGTAGATTCTGTTCCTCCATTTCCTGTTTTATTTTGGTAGTCTCTTTTTCTTTTGTGCATTGTGTTGAGTGTAACCTCCCCTTTCCTGTTATTCCTGATTTGTTCCCGCTGTATTTCGTGGCTGATTCTTCTCTCTTTATCACCCGATGTATATTTATTGTCTGAGTCTCCCCTTGTCTGTTGTTGTGTCCTCTCTCACGGTGTGTGTGTGTTTTCTGAATCCATGTTTTCCACTCTTGTTTCCCAGCTCTTGCCCTCTATTCATGTATGCTTTTTATTATTGCAGGTAACAGCATTAAAGATGCCTTTTGAATTTGTTCCTGCATCCCGAGTCTTGCACGTGGGTCCACATTCTGCTACACGCACAGCTTAGAATCATGTTTTAGGATTATAGAATCATATTAAGGCTTGTAAAATAATGCAACGTGGCTACAATTGTTAGCAGAAGCAGGAAAGCTGGCAAAGAATAGAGCTTGTCCTAAAAATCTTTTTTTTTTTCACGACTGAATTCTCATGAGAAAAACACAGACATCAGACAATCTCATTTTCCATTTAAATGACTAGTCTCTTATTTTGAACCTGCTCTGGGGCCAGTTAGGTCTGCAGCATTTGTTACCATTATGAATGCAGCCTGTTAAGAAATGAGCACCTTCCTAATTCTAAAATAAATAAATAGATAAATAAAGTTTAACCCTGGGTTAAATCTGAAATTCCATCGCTAAACCCAAGATCCTGCAGATCTGTAGTACAGGCCTATTGAGAAAGACGTGAAATAATCCCTATAAGATTCTGGTTGCAGTGTTCGAGACACTGATCCACAGTCTTTGCAAAATCTTATAGTCTATAACTAAAAACTGTGGCTTACGCAGCGCTGTCTTTAGATGTGAGAGACTGCCAGATCTTAACCTTTTGTGCTCTTTTTAAGGTACAGAAGCTTAACTGTGCAGCAGGTTCAGCAGTTATAATGCAATGTCCACAATATGTTGGACATATTTCAGATGTACAGTGTTTACAAGCCGCCGTGGTAAAAATTGAAGGATTCAGGGTTCAGACGATGGTAAACAGCCTGGCTGTTGCTGACGGCATCTTTATGTTGCATCGAGCTATTAACGTATCAGTGCTGAGAACACGTTTGTGCTTTTCATCTAATGCAACCCAAGAATTTCTAAAACAAGTTTGACAGGAATTCACCTTAAATCACAACAGCTGGATCTTAATTTGAACCGAGGTGGAGACACATGCGTAGGAGGCTGTTTGTTTCCATCTAGAAAAATAGTTTGTGTGCAATCAGAAGCGATTATTCTTCAGACAAACACACACATGCACGCACAAACACAAAGAAGCTCTCTCTGAGTGCAGAAGCTATTAGTAATCAGAGGCATGTTTGCTGCAGCCTCACTTAAGACACTCCCGGTCTTTCAGTACAGAAATGATTTTTTTAACAAGCTGCAGAAACTGAAAACACAACTGGAAAAAAAAAGCAGCTTCTGCTTGCAAAGACTCACACAGTCCTTTCATCTCTTCACATCAGTGTGAGTATTGGAGAGCTGTTCCTAACAGGAGGTTTTAAGGTGCAGATCAGAGGAGGAAGCTTTTAGAGGCTTTTTAATGGCTGTAAATGGCATGAATTTAAATTGTAATCATAGCTTTGTACCTTGCACTTCTGTAGGTTGCCACCAGTTTGAGCTTCCCCTTCCATCAAAGCTTCAACATCAGCTGCTCGATCACATTTAATCCCTGATTTTTGGATGCAACCTAGTGTTTTCCTCAGTGTGAAGATCAAAGATCAACACACACCCTCCTCGACCAACTCCTGTCACACATCTTCGAGTCAACAACCCCTCTCAACTGGGTTTTACCTGCTCCTCTGGCTCCCTGCCTGCGTCCTCCAGCAGCTCGACCTGGTTGTTTAGTGATAGCCTGTAGAGATGAAGGTCTGCTGGGGGTTTCAAACACGCCGTGTCCTGCTTCCCCTTCTGTTTTGCGTCCATGTAATTAGAGCGTGCTGCTGTATGCGTAGCCAAGAGCCCACTGAGAAATATGAAATGGATAACCTGGGGCCCGGGAAACGAGCCAGCGCTGCCAGTAAAAATCACCCACACCATCATCATCAAGCCCTGCCTTTACTGGGCTGTATCCGCCCTCTTACACAACGGTCATCACAGGGAGAGCCTTCTCTCTTTCACTTTGTCCTCCTATAATCATATTTGCTTTGACATTTCTATTTCTCAGCTACATCAGGCAGCTCCTGCAGTTGCCACCCTCCACTAGCTAACCCTCCCATCCTCATTCCTAAACAATAAGGATCAATAAATTTGTTTTATTTGGTTAGGAACCGACAATGTATGGGTTTGGTTTAAAACTGTTAAGACAAAAAAAAAGCTACATTTTTAACTGCATTTGAAACATTACGCAAAGAAAAGGAAAAACAAAAAGGAACACAACAGCTAATCTATCAAGACATAAAAAATTGGATGATGCCCCCTAAAACAGCAGCTGCTAAATCTAAATCTAAAACCAGTGGGCCAAGTCCATCTTTAATATACAGTCTGTACCTCTGAGGTAAAGACAGGTAGATTTACTATAAATTATTGAGAGTCAGCATTTCCCAAATCTACATGACAAATTGGTCTATAGGTTGAAAAATCTCTCAGTTTTTTTAGAGAAGGGATGTCAAACTCATTTTAATCCATGTGCCACATAAATGCAGCTCAAACTGATACAAGGTACTAGAGCAGTAACCCAATTTGCAAGTATTTACATTTAAGGCCAATCAAATTCACCTATAGCCAAGATTTTCTTTTAAAAGAAGCTGACAGCACAAGTCCAAGTCAAATACAATATATTGTGTATACACTACAACACACATGATAAATAGTCTGGGATAAGATGGGATAAACTTAGAAATGTAGAGTTTCTGCAGCTAAACAAAAAATCTTTTTTACGTCTCTATGATTTGAACCACCTGCCTACATCTACTGTAGAAACATTTCTAACTATCCATTGTTTTCACAACCAAAAGCAGTAGCGGTTTCTTTTTCTTGAAAATTTTGAGTAATTAATGTCATCACTTCTCTATTTATACTTTGCAAAGTAGTTACTTTGGGTTCTGGCTCCTGGCTTTGTTTCTATATGTTGATCCCACGTGAGAGAGTCTGATACATCTTGGTCAGCTCCAGCAGACATTTTTATGCACACAACATAGCGCTCTAAATTATAAAACCATATGGGGAAGATGCATTTGCATCACAACTGACAACAAAATGTAAGCATTAAATTCAGCACTTTTATAGGCACAACACACAAACAGGCCATGACTCATATTCTTGAGCAAATGGGACTCTGACAATACAGAGTTGTTTTCTCATTTAGTGACCTGGTACAAACCGAATGCTGCAGAGGCTAAATGTTGGAATGGGGGAAGAGGGATTTATGCAATTCAGATAATGTGTTTTGAAAAGGGCAGGAGGGCATTATGAAACCATTGTAGCCACTGCAAGGAAGGCGGCGGGGATGCACTTAAGCATATTTGGCAAATAGCAAAGGGAAGACAACAGACATGCGCATTAGACTTATGGCTCACAGAAGCTTTATGTTCAAAAAAGCGGTCCAAAAACTGAAAGTGCTGTTGTAGACAGTAGGGATAAATTCATGTATTATTCACAGGTGGACAGAAAAAAAATGGGAATGCTACAGATTGCTGCCTCCTGGTTGCCATAGAAACCACCGAAATGACAAGCCAGCAGTTGCTTACGCTGAATCATAAAAAAGGAAGCATTTTGGTTTCCGGTGATTTCTGATTATTTCATCGTTATGTGAGGTAATCTGCCTCCGTTCATTGTCTCTCATAATCCTCTCCTTTGTCAGCATTAATTGGATAAGTCCAGCTAGCCTACTCCTCCTCTCCCTGCTCCAATTAGGAGGAAGCCTCTGCTCCTCAGCTCCCACAATTGCTTTTCACCTTTCAACTTCCCTGCCCCCTTTCAGCTTTCCACCCGGAGCACCTTTGAACTGTTCCGCTGTCCTGAGGTTTTGGATGGAGGCAAATCTTAGAGCTGTGTGTCTAGAGGTTTTAAAAATAGGCATCGTTTACACGCTGGAGCCACAATCTCTCATTAAATCGCTTTTTCCCTCCCAGTGCAAGGACACACAATCGCAGGTGGGGATATCACATCGTTTCTATAGAATATAATGATGTGCATTCAGCAATGATAACATGCGCTCGCTTTGTCAGTGCTTTAAGGAGCATTCTTAAATAAAAGCATCGGCTCACCTGAGCTGAAATGGGAGCTGGCAGCAAAGCCGGGGCTGAAAAACCCTGAAGACATCATCATCATCATCAGGAGAGCCAGCATCTTCACAGCCGGCGTGGCAATGACCGAAAGAGAAAGCAAATGCAGGACTCGGAGGAAAGCAAATTAGGCGACACTATTTCTCGAGCATGGCTTCATTTCTCCCTTCCGAAGCGGACCCATGCCATTTCGCAACGCGCCCCTCCATTCCTCCTCTTATCGGTGTGATTTAAGACAGATGCGGGCAGAGACGCAGTCCTCCTTCAATATAAAGTCACCACAATCTGAGGGCTTTTAAAAAATAATAATAAAAAAATAATAATAAAAATTCTCCCGACCTGCAAAATCTAGTTTTTCCTTCACCTCTGCAAAAGTACAGTTAACTTGATCCTGATTTGTGGATTGTGGCTCTCCTTTTCTTTTCTTCTCTCTCTTTGTGGCTGCTCAGTTTCACATCACCTGAGAGCTCCCAGCGAACATCTCACACAATGACACCTCTGCAAAATAAATAAAAACGGCACAAACGTTCAGTTTTCTGTCAGAGCTGCCGGAGCTATCCGAGGTGCTGACAGCGAGAGCGCCATCTTGCTCGGTAATGCACCCAAAGAGAATTTATGGAGCGTTTTTGCGCCCTGTCTGCAAAAAGGGGGGAGGTGGGCTAGGGAGACTGTGGATAGGCTACTGTGCTGCTTGAGCAAGTTCAGCTGACTGACATATACAGTACTCAAGTGAAAGATCAGCAGCAGAAACATTTGTTTTTCCTGCTAAAAAGACAATTTACCATTACTGACGTAAAGGCCGCACCTTCATTTCTATTTTGTCTTCTATGGTGTTCCTATATTTGTGTTATGCTTGTAGAAACAGAGCCCGCAGCAGTGTCTTTCCCTGGATGAGTAAAATGATAGCCATTTAGACAATCTCCCATGAACAGGCTGTGATGTAATGCAGGAGAAAGGCACACAGCAGGACTTGGCTCTCAGGACTATCCCCGCTCTAATCCTGCTGTTCATACATGTTGGATGAGGCCCCCTCCCCCCACCCCACAGCATTCAGCCTCAGCCAATCCCCCCATCCTCCTCTCCTCTCATCAGATTGGATTCCTTGCACCAGAGGGAGTTAACTTTTTTTTTTTTTTTACTTGTGTATCTTACATCCTTACTATGATTGTAATGCTTCACCCACGCTGGGCCACAGAGATGTCACAGGCTGAGCTGCCAAAGAAAGAAAAGGGATAAATAGAATGGCTCAAAGCACAAACACAAACTCTGTTAGGTTTTCTATCACTGTAGCTGTGCACCCTGCTCTTTGCTGCATGGATGAATTGTTATGCAATATATAGTTTATTATTAATAGATATCTAGTCCTGGTGAACATCCCTACTTGAAGTGCCAGAAACACAGAGAGCAGCGCGAAAATCATCAGTGCTGTGTAAGTAAGAATTGTTTCTGGGTGACAAATTCAATTCAGTTTCATTCAAAATGATACATGTTCACAACAACACTCACCTCAAGGTGCTCTGTATAGTAAGGTAAAGAAAATATAAAAATCAGATGATCTCTACGAGAAAACACTTGACAACAGTGGGAAGAAAGAACTCCCTGAACAGGAAGAGGCCTCCAACAGGGGCTAGCTAGATGGTGAGGGGAAATAAGAAGAGGAAAGGGAGTAAAGGAAGACAAAACACAAGTACTCAGTGCATGAGTGCATGTTACCGAACAGCTTGAGACTATAGCAGCACAACACGCTCACCTGATCCAGACCTGAAGCCTCAGCCTGTCATTCTACTTTTAGAAACTCAGGTAAGGCTGCAGTGTGAGAGCAAAGTGCTCTGTTGGGACGATGAAGTCTTGAGACATTAAGGGGCCTGATTAAAGGAGAAATACATCTCAACAAATGCTCATTTCTAAAAGCCTGCATTTTATTTCCCTCTTGTTGCCCTTTCAGCTGTCTGTGGGTTTCCTCACTGATCAGATTACTTTGCAGCCGGTATGTCCTGAAGGGCCATTTTCATCTTACATTCTTCTTTGTTCTGCAGATCCCAAAATAGTCTAACCCTGTTATAATGCCCACTGAAGCACTGAGATGTTTTATATAAAAACCTCTAATGCATGAGAGTCCTGCATTCACAGTTTTACTGGTGTGCAGAAACCATTAGCTGCAAAACATACTGAAGCATCAAGAGGGAAAGTGCCCCTCAAGCAGGCAAAAAGCAAATTTCCTTAGGTGAAGACTATTTTAATCACCTCTTATCATGCTGGGTTTTTTAATCAATGTTATGGTTAAGTAACCACACCTGTAGAAAAATACATTACTCTTTTATTTTTATTTAATTGAGCAGAAACTGATTGAAACTATTTTGTAGCACAGGCTGGGGTGAGGTATCAGTTTCATGCAGGCAGAGATAGACCGAATAAAAAAAAAAAAGTACAATAAACAAACAACATATAAGTACCTCAGGTGCATATTGAGAACTAGGTTCAGTTTTAGTGCTTTAGGGTCAAGAACATGCCCCAAAGCTATAACCAAAGTCACACCTGTGCACTCTGAGAATGAACAGCAAACATTTGTTAAGTCTGTGAAATTGTACTGGAGGCTTTACGATAATAACGTGGGTTCAGTCAAACATATTGTTTCCTTGGGCTTTCAGTTGAGGTTAACTGTGGAGGTCATACTCAAACATTCCTCTCTTACAGCAGGTCTCAAAAGTACATATCCTCAGCTGGGTTCTGTAGCTGTGGAGGATCAGCGGCTTTGCTCTGAGCCCCTCCTGAATGCCTGAGCTCATGATCCCATCTCTGAGTCCAGACAGCCTTCAGAAGAAGCTCATTCTCATCCTTCTAGTCACTACGCACAGCTTGTGGTCACAGATGAGAGTGAGGATGCAAATCAGCAGCTTGGCCTTCACACTCAGCTCTCTCTTCAGCACAACAGATCAGGCTACCAAACTGGACGCCCACTGGCTCTTGGTAGTGCCTCAAAATTCTGTCCATCAAAAGTTATAAACACAGGGCAGCTCTGGCGGAGTCCAGCAACAATGAGTGTGGCCTATTGCTGACTATCCAAACCTGATCTTCCTACAGCTGTACAGGCACCAAACAGTCCCTGACAGCGGGCCTGATACCCCATCCTCCCAAAGGAGCTTCAACTAAGGCCATATGCCTAAGTAGACAGTCAGGGGGTGAAGAACAAGTACCTTCTCTAGTGCCCCGCCTTGGTCTCCCAGTCCAGACTGTGTTGACGGTGGTAAATTAATATTGTGCAAAAATTAATCTGTGGAGTCTTAAAAAGGATATTTGCTGAAGACCTGACTTTCTATAGCCTTTAAATGAAGTTAGATCTATAAGTTTATTGGTGTTTTATGAAGTACTAGATGTGATTTCTCTGTGTGTACTTGTGTACCAAGACAGTGAAAGCAGAGGAAGGCGAGGAGAGGACGGCATGTGGAAGATGAAGGAGAGTCTATATTTTCCTATTTTTGGATATTTGATTTCTCTGACAGGAATATTCCTTCTAAGTCTTTTCACTTCTCCTCCGCCTCCTCCTCTTCCTCTTGTTTCACTGTTTCGTCACGTCATATTCGACTCACTGATACATTGTGTTGCATGTCTGCGGTTTCCCTGGAAACAGAAAAGAGAGGATAAGATGGATTTCTCAAATGCGAGCAGAGAAGACAGTGCTTTCCTCTTACTTAACATTTAAACCAAGTGGGAAGAGCTTGAGGTGAATCTTTGTACCTTTGTGTATTTTTCTAGTCAGCTAATTACACCCAAAGCATTATGCAAATCAATCTGCATGTATTTTGTGACAGGTAAAGCAGAAACTGAATTACACTGATGGAATTTAAAAAGCAATTCACCCCTGACACCACGTCCACCTTCATCCTCACCCCACAATTCAGAGCTGTCCCAGGGGGGCAATGAGGGTGGAGCGCAGTGGCCCCGGGCAGACTTTGAGCCCGGCCTTAACAGCTCCCTCTGCAGAGGTAGCTCCACATCCTGACTTAGTGCTTTCTGCTTTCACTCTGTGGGGCCTGTAAAGAGCATCTGCTCCAACAAGCTTGTAACACCAACTTAGAAATATTGAATCAAATAGAATATTCTAGTAGATTATATTCTGTTGACTGGAAATATTTTATGAATTCCTGCCTCTCTCTTAAAAACCCATCAGAGAAGTGTTGAATACATTTGAAAGAGCATATTGGTCAGACCGTTGCTGTGTTTAATGGTGTCTGATGGAATGACATTTAGGTGTGGTTATAAAGACTCTGCTATCATCAATGTTTAGTCTTCAGTAAAGCATTAACTATCTGCTAACAGTGTTGGGGAGTAACGGAATACATGTACCGCCGTTACGTATTTAAAATACAAAATATGAGTAACTGTATTCTGTTACAGTTACCGTTTAAAAAGGTGGTATTTAGAATACAGTTACTTTGTTGAAATAAATGGATTACACGGCGGTACTTCCCTGTTTCATATTGTGGCGGGTCAGGACTGTTTGGGTTTTGTTTGACAGCTACGTTCTGTTGTTCCAGGCGGCAGCGTTACGGTTGCCATGGTTACAGGGTGACACTCTCTCTCTGCGTGTTTCCTGGGTGAGAGAGGCCTTTTTGTTGTTGTTGTGCTAAGCTAATAGGCAGAATGCTACAGGTATAGCTCTAAAGAATGTAGCATCATAGGCAGTGTAGTCCGTGCTGCAGGGAGAATGGACTGCCATACCCGTTATGTGTCTGTGAGCAAGGGAGGGAGAAAAAGGAAAAGTACGAGCTGTCATCGAGCAAAAACGGGAGCTGGAAGCATGTAAATATAATAATAATCACTGCAGCCAAGAAGAGAGCCTGACGAGCCCAGTTGTAAGTAAGCTATTAAGACTCGACTGTACACCGTGTTCGTGTTTTCCTCTGAAACAATAAGTTCTGTTGGAGCAGCCTTTTAACGCCTCTCTCTGTCTCTGCTAGCAAAGTTGACCCAGACAACAAAGTAAAGCTAGTTTTCAGCTACGAGCCCGACACAGAACCCACCGTATTAGCCAGAGGTCCCTTTACTACGGTTCGGAGCCGCGGACCTTCAGTAACAGTAATAAATCACAGCAATAGTACATTCATGTAGTTGTAAACAGCATGATAATATATTAAGTAATCCAAAGTATTCAGAATACGTTACTCTCATTGAGTAACGTAACGGAATACGTTACAGAATACATTTTGGGGCATGTATTCTTTAATCTGTAATGGAATACATTTTAAAAGTAACCTTCCCAACACTGTCTGCTAATATATAAACATAAGCACATCCCTAACCATTGGCCCGTGGGCCGGGTCCTTCAAAGACCAAAAAAGGCTGGAAGTGCGAGGTTGTAATGGGACGGTCTAGCCTTCACATTTGCGTCGCCAGCTGTCTCGGTGGAGTTTAATAAACTCCGTCTGCTCCTTGCTCACTAAAATATAACAGGACATTGGAGTAAATTCTCGACCATCTCACACTTCTGTTTAATCAGTTTTCTGCTTGATGTTTATTCAGCTGTGTGAAAACCATAACTTTAATCTCAGCCAAACTCAGGAACAAATAAAACACTGAAAAAAGCCAAACAGCAACATTTTTAAGTGATCTAAGTGACTCATATATCCATGTTTAACCTGAGTAGCGAAAGAGTGCAGGGGGTCTGAAAACAATGTGCCGGAATTCCGGTGTTCTCGCCGGGTCTACTGAGCCTCGACCACCCGGCCAGCGATCAAGCTGGTGGGTAACAGACGTCTCTGAAAACGTCAGAGCACTTTTGCAAATATGCGATGTCTCGATAAATTGAGCAGATATTTGAAGTTTACACACCCACATTCTCACATGAAAATATGCTAAAAGTTTATTTTGCGACCCTGTAAGCGTAATAAGAGTAATATTAAAACTAAGTAGCTGCCGCCATTGTTGGAAACTGGAATTGGCTGGGCCGTGCTATGAATTCTGGGATAGGTTGGGCCACGAAGGATGCACCCGACCCATCCTTCAAATCCGGGGAAATGAAGGATCCATTTGTCGACCACATTTGGAGTGGCCCTTGAATTGGGACAGCCTTCGTCGCCTAGCTGTGACATAATCAGCCTTCATGTGTGGCCTCCGAAGGATGCAGACCCTGCATGGGACACAGCTCTGGTCTCCTGTCCAAATATGTCGGATACTCTCGGGTTCTTGGCTCCCAGAACCCAACATGGCAGTAGCCAAAACACTAAAACAGAGTCCAGAACCAATGGATGACATCAATGAATGTTCAGTGAGGTCACATGGCTGCCCCAATAATGAGTGTCCAACAGGAAACCTGGGTGGCGCCATATCTGGTCCATAAACAAGAGAAGTACAGCTTGGGGGTGGTGCTGAACTTTAGCCCCAGCTGATATAGATCCACTTCCAAAGAAGCTTTAAAAACAGTCATGGTGGTCACATCCACCTTTTATATACAGTCTTCCATATTAATGCCCATCTTCCAGGTAGGAGTGCAGCCAGTAAAGTTCTTTCTTGAAACAAAAGTTCAGTTGCAGTTTTTGACAGCATGCATCGTTGTGAGCTTCGAAAAACACAGAACAACTCACAGGATTTAATATTTAATATGACACAAACATGTCTGTGAAGGTTCTCAGTCATCCAGGTCATCGTAGTCAAAGGAGCTTGCAAAGAAAAGCGTCTGGACTTCTCTAAGTTACTTGAAGACGTTTCACCTCTCATCCGAGAAGCTTCTTCAGTTCTAAGGTCAAATGGTGGAGAGTCCCAGATATAAACCTAGTGGGAGTGTCCCCCTACAAAGGGACAAAAGGACCCCCTTCTTAAGGATAAAGGTCACTCTTTCGAGGATGCCAATGTTCACATTTTGGACAGAGAGGACAGATGGTTTGAAAGAGGAGTGAAAGAAGCATCTATGTCCACTGTGAGCGACCATCTTTGAACAGAGGCGGTGGTTTACGACACCAACTCTCTGCCATCTATAATCCAGTTTTGAGATCCCTCCCCAGACGCCTTAACGCCCACTCACACCCTGGGCCATCTGACCTCAGGAGTTTGCATGATAAGGTGGGGCCAGGTTTCACAATGAACTCACCCGAAACTCTGGCTGATTGGGACCCACACCCAGTTTCACACCTTGGCTCAGGCGATTAGAGGATCATCAGGGGGTCCTTTTGTCCCTCTGTGGGGGGGAAACTCCCACCAGGTTTATATCTGGGACTCTCCACCATTTGACCTTAGAACTGAAGAAGCTTCTTGGATGAGAGGTGAAACGTCTTCAAGTAACTTAAAGAAGTCCAGACGCTTTTCTTTGCAAGCTCCTTTGACTATGACACAAACAGTTTCCAGGAGAAAGGGTCTCCATTTGGCAGAACAATTAAATTAAATACAAAATAATTATCTTTGACCCTATGATAAAAAAATCTCTACATCATCTGAATATGCAGAGCTGCTAAGTAAGCAGAACAGTTGACTTAGCACATTGTATCCCATAATCCCATATTGTACAGGATTCACATATGTTTTTTTGTTTTTTTACCCACAATATTTTCAGATCATCAAACAAATGTAAATATTAGACAAAGATGAAAAAGATTAAACAATTCAAACCTACATGGCCCTGTGTGAAAAAGTGATTGGTGACCCTGGATCACCATAAATGATTGTTCTATTGTAGAACCCAAGTGTGCTTCAGCCTGAGGTCACGAACGGTTGAACCACAGCAAGTCTTCCAAGACCTGAGGCATCAAAACAGCCCTGGACCATCACACTACCACCACCACATTTTACTGTTTGTTTGATGTTCCTTTTCTGGAATGTGATATTTTTACTCCAGATATGACACACCTTCCAAAAAGTTCAGATTTTGTGAGTATTTTCCCCAATAGTCTTGGGGATCATTAAGATGTTTTGACAAAACCGAGCTGTGGTGCTTCTTTTGCTCAGCACTGGTTTTCTTTCTTATTATAAATCATGAACTCTGACCTTAACTGAAGCAAAGGAGGCCTGCAGTTCTTTGGATGTCATTCTCTGGTCACTTGTGACCCCTTGGATGAGTTGGCGCTGCGCTCCTGGGGTAATTTTGGTTGCCCACTCCTGGGAAGGTTCATCACTGCTCCATGTTTTCATCATTTGCCAATAATGACTCACACTTTGGTTCACTGGAGTCCCACAGCTTTGGAAATTACTTTTCCAGACTGAAAGATGTCAGTTACTTTGTTTCTCATTTGTTCCTGAATTCTCTTGGATTGCAACATAATGTCATGCTTTTGAGGATTATTTGGTCTACTCCACTTTATCAGGCAGGTCCTACTTAAGAGTTTCCTTGATTGAGAACAGGTGCGGCAGTAATGAGGCCTGGGTGTGGCTAGAGAAACTGAGCTCAGCTTTCATACACCAGAGTTCATTTATGTTATAATAACATGCATTTTGTGTTTACTTGTGTTGTCTTTGTCTAATATTTACATTTATTTTATGATCTAAACATTTAGGTGTGGCAAACATTTGATTTCCTTATTATTTCACAAATAAATCCTCCACATTCCTTATTTGGAGCATCAGTTTTTCTATGAATTGTGATTCTTTCATCAGAGTTTTTCCACTTTCTTAAATGTGTGCTTAAATCATACTCTCAAGGTTCTAAAATGCATGAGCAAATATATTGAAGACTAATTAATTACGAAGTCTAAATGTTTGTTCGTGAGCATCTGCTTGGGTGGTGGAGTTAGCCCTACGTCCTGCAGGCAGGAACAATGCCCATGGGGAAGGAAAAATGATTAAGGCACAAACTCCAGTAACAAACTCTGCAGGGAGAAACAGGAGCAGCGCATTGTGCTGATGCCAGGAAACAGATATCACTGTGAGTGTGTCACAGTGATTCTAACAGCGCCCTTTTATGTTGCTCCTGGATGCAGCAGACTGTTAATTTGTGGAATTATATTAGAAAAAAGAGTCATTTTGCTTGTTTACAAGCTAAGACCCCTGCTGGCTGCCCCACAGCCTGTTTCTCCATCTAACAAAGGCGCTGAACCGTTTTGTTTTGACTCCTAAAAGGAAGAGTTTCCTTCTGCAACTTTGTCTCAGAGTTTTCCCATTTAGAGAAATTTACATAACTGCAAACCATTTTAGAGACAATGCTTTGTTGTATCTTGACCGTCTCTCTGCTCACCTTCCTTCCCAGCCATTTCTGAATGCACAATAAAAAGTATAAAACATCAAACCTCCTGCAGTGTGTAAGGCAACAAGTCAAATGTATCACTTCCTGAAAGTTAGAAAGAAGTAAATCTTTACAGGAGCTTCCTGTGTGCACTGATTGGTTTCATCGTGAAATCTCAACAGTGCTTCCTTCCATTGCTCCAATCAAATCAATCAGCCTCATCCTTCCTATCTGACATGGTTCACAGAAAGCTGTGACTCTCCCCCACATCAGATCTGCTCCTAACATCCTCTTTCAATAGGATGTACAGTATATCAGACTCAACAACATATTCTGCAATAAAAATCACTCCAAAAATGACTCTTTGGCATTGTATGTGTTCAAATCTAATGAGCACTGGGAACATTTCATTTTTCTACAACCAAGTATATTGCAGAGTAACTTTGAAGGACCCAAGAAAACCAGGACATAATTAGAATTTCAACATTTTTTAAAGATGTTAATGTTTGTCTTTGGAATAACATGGTAAATAAATGACAGGAGACAAACTGATACAGCCTGTTGTACTGTAGATAGCATCGCAAACCTCCTGTTGTATGAAATCTTGATATAATGCAAACCTGTAGCAATCCTTCCTGATTTGACAGGGCTCAGTACTTTTGTTAAACCGTTAGTTGGGGCATTTTCCTCGGGCAAACAGAAAGAGCTGACAGCCTCACTGCAGCATATTCCCAGCATGTTACTGCAGTCTCTGAAAACTCTTTCCCTTCTCATCACTGTGGTGGGCAAACCACAAATTAAGAGCCATCGTTTCCTCTTTTTATGAATGCCACCACTCAAAGCAGCACTTATTGTTGCCATGGCAATACTGGTCTCAGGCTTGAATCAGCCTGAGGTTAAGACGTTTAAGTTTCTTAGCTTTAGATTTTGAAACAGTCAAGCTCTTGTTCTGACAGAGGTCACTATGTTGAGGGTGGTGCTGTCTCTGTTTTATTGGAGGTTATGTATCAGAATTTCAGGAGCAGGACCACGCCTCCAAACACGCTCCTTCCGGCTGTCATCTATATAGGTTCCCCCAGTTCTGCAAGCTGATCATTCTTGTTTACCCTCCCTCCTTCTTCTCCATTCTTCAACTTCTTCACTTCTGTTTAGGGGATCTGCCCGGCCCGGGAGCCGTCGCCAGTCCCCTTCGAGGCCTTCCCCAAACCGCAGCTCAATTCATGTCAAAGCATCACCTTTACCTACTAAAACGCTGTCAAACTTAAATTAGGATGTGGGCCCTGCTAGTGAATTTTATTTCATTACTTTATGTTGAGCAGAGGTTGAAGTTGGTGATATTTTACCCGAGCAGTGATTCCCGAAGTGTTGGCTAAAGTCCACTGGTGGGCTGTGGATGTACTGCAGTATTAACACAAATTCAATTTGAAATTACTCACAAGTATGTACAGTTATGGTTTCATGCATTTATTTATATAAACAATGAACTAAAACTGTTAATAGAAGGCAGTTAGTTTGGTATATTACTCATCACTCTGACTGAAATTTACTGCTTTCGTTTTGTGTCACAGTGGCACATCACACCAGTGGGTCCAAGAGGCTCCGCCCAAGGTTAGAAACCTCCAGCAGAGGACAAATAATGGACTTTATTCACGCATTCTGTCTTCAACTGATTTTCATCCCTCTCCAGAGCATACCTCCACCTCTCCGTGCTCTTTCCACCTGTTCCCTTCTCTCACTAAACACTGACCTCAACAATAAACTGAAACATAGAAAAACAATAATTTCAGGTGTCTGCTAAGAGTCAGGCTCTCTCTTTCCTGACATTTATAAACTAACCCAGGGACGTTAAGCTCGTTTTACATCGTGGGTAGCCATACATTTATCTTAAGCGGGCAGGACCAGTGAATTTCCTTCTTGCCATCAATGTGCAGCTTCAACAGTATGTCTCAATTTTTGTACATTATAAAGAAACGTTTCTGTAGTAAATGAAAGAAATCTTTCAGCATAACACTTTGGTATTAAGTTGTAAAAAATGTGTAAAATGACAGAAAAACTTTCTTTCTTTTTAGTAAATTTCTATATTATTTTCACAATAGTTGTGATTTTATTATTTAACCATTACTTAATTACCTTTGTGTAGTATGAGTAGCCATGGGGGGGTGGGGGGGTCTTTATCAGTACAAAAAACTGTAAAACATATAAAAATTTGGTTAAAATGTCTAAAATTTATGCGCTCTAAACATTTCCCAAAGCTATCCGCTGAGTCAGATTGCAGATCTTTGGCTGATTGTAGCCCCCGGGCCTTGTGTTTGTCACCCCTGAATGAACCTGTGAGTCAGTTAACTGAATAAATAATGACAGCTGCTTAGTCATAATTTAGTTTGCTGGGCTGGAGACCTGCCAGCATGGCTGCATATCAGGCTGCACACATTAGACAAAATGTCTCTTTTTCATTTCAGATCCATTTTCCTGCAGGATCGCTGGCAGGAGTCAAATGTCTCTGTGAGTCAACTTACTTTCAGTCACAGGCAGCACAATACTGTTATACCCACTGCATCAGGACACAGCTTTGTGTTTTCACACATCATTAGGAGGTTGTATGCACGACTCCGCCGTGCTAATGCACCACACTAATGTGTGTCTGCTAAATGTGACGCCTCAGCTGAATTAGCCTTTATGGAGTCAATTTCAATTAGGCTCCGAGGCTTGCTGGATGAGTCCTTCAACACCCAATTCAGGGATCTTAATGAGATTAATTACACTTTTTTCATGCCAAAGATTTTTTTTTAAAAGAGCAGTGGGAGTGACAGGAGTGGAAAGATTTGGGTTTTCAATTTACCATCGTGCAATGAAGTGCAGCCGTCGTGCTGCGTTATCAGTCTGCACTGGGGATAAAAACAAAATGCACTTTTTCTTAAAAGCTGAGGTAACGCTGTGGAAACTGATGCAGAACACAAAAGAACACTTACTCCAGACTGGATGCTGTATATCTGTATTTAAAGTTTCTCTTTTATTTGATGAGACGGTTAAAGCTGGCAGCCCGAGGTCTGTAACCAACTGTGCCCTTCAGGGTAAATAAAGCATGAATGAAACGCGACAGGACGTCAGTCAGAAACAAAATGCTTCAGCTGTCTGCCTGAAGACTTACGGTGAGGTTTCCTTTCCAGATGGGAAAAAATAAGCTTCATTCATTTTGTCCTGCTTATTTGGGTGTCAGGGGCAGCATTCCTAGCAGATGTGCCCAGACCTCCCTCTCCCAGCTGAGAGACATCATCTCTACAGGATGTCCTGAATATGCTCTATGAAAGCCTCCTGGTTCGACATACCCAAAATACCTCAACTTGGAAGTGTTCAGGAGGCATCCTAAGTGATGAAGAGGAGCAGTAGCTCTTCTCCTGAATAACTGAGCTTCACATCTATTTAATTCAATTCAATTTTATTTATATAGCGCCAAATCACAACAAAAGTCGCCTCAAGGCGCTTCATAGATACAGAGAAAAACCCAACAATCATATGACCCCCTATGAGCAGCACTTTGGCGACAGTGGGAAGGAAAAACTCCCTTTTAACAGGAAGAAACCTCCAGCAGAACCAGGCTCAGGGAGGGGCGGGGCCATCTGCTGTGATTGGTTGGGGCGAGAGAAGAAAAACAGGATAAAGACATGCTGTGGAAGAGAGACAGAGATTAATAACAGATATGATTCAATGCAGAGAGGTCTGTTAACACATAGTGAGTGAGAAAGGTGACTGGAAAGGAAAAACTCAATGCATCATGGGAATCCCCCGGCAGCCTACGTCTATTGCAGCATAACTAAGGGAGGATTCAGGGTCACCTGGTCCAGCCCTAACTATATGCTTTAGCAAAAAGGAAAAAGCCTGCCATCTCCCTCCAAGGGTGAGCACAGACGCCCTCCTGACAAAGCTCATTTTATCCACTTGTATCCATGTTCTTACTCCTTTGGCTTCCACCCACAGTGTAGATTAATTCATCCGTTAATTAAATGTACTAGCATCGAGCGCCTTTGTAGCGGAACTGAGGAGAACGAGGTTTAAAAGTATGAATGCAGACATGATCCATTTGTTAGTAAAGTGGCGCTATGAAGCCATGTTGGTGTTTTCAAAGTGCACATGATGAACAAGGATCAGAAAGAGGACCAGGAGGCCGTTTCACTAGTTTGCATGTAAAAATATCCTTTATACTGAATCCTAAGGACCAAAATGTATTAAATGAACTTCATGCTTTATTCAGTATGGCCTCAAACTAACGTGTGAGACCATAAACTCATCCAAGGAGTGTTTCCAAAGAGCAAGGGAGACATTTACTCTACGACAGGACGAGTCTTTTACTCTACGAAGTAGCTCAGAGCCTTACAAAGTCAGCTGGGAGCGGTGCTTCCAAACATTAAAAACAATGACGTGCAAAAGCTTGACAACATCTGTTGCCAGAACAACATCTCAGGAAATAACCGCAGCGCCTTAACACAAGAAAATACAAAAATAAAACTGGTAATTTGGGGGAACTGATTTCATCTTCGCAGCAGTGATTTCCATCTGTTCTGCTGAGGCCTTTTAAACCACAAGTAATCATGAGTTCTGTTTATCCTGATGAGCTACACAGCTGCTCTTATCTGCAGAGCACAGATGATTTGTTGTATGAATTCTAAATATTTTTAAATTTCTACCGAAGGACTAGATTTAGCTTTTCTGATAAAAGCGGCGTGCAGCAGTCAGAGACATCCGAGATGTGCTCGGGCATTCTGGCTGAGCAGGAATCTGATTTTAGATTCTCTGGATCGATACCCTGTAGGAATCAAACTGAGGGAAAAAATAAGATTTATCAAGCCTGTAGGCAGTTTCTCTTCTATTATTAATTTTTCCAAAGAATACGTAAGCAGACAAAATTTTTAAAGGGATCCTGATAAATATCAGAGCCAGCTCCACCCTTCGTGCTGTACATCATCTGCTTCGTGGCGTGCACGCAGTCACCCAGAATGCTTCGCTGCTCATACGTTATTTAACGCACATGTTAGCTCACACAGCTGTATTATATAACTGTGTGGTGCAATACTTTCTTCTGCAGAGCCCCATTTCTGTGGCCTGCAGCACTTGTTTATGAGTGTGTGGCGAACGGGCAACAAACCCGATTACCTGCCTGTTGAGACGCTGGCGGGGAGCCTGGCCCGTCTTTCTTCAATAAATCATCACTGTAACGGTGATTTCTGATCAAAGCCTGGAACAAATTTCTGTCAAACAGCTGAGTCTCACAGACTTCCACTTTCACTTGGATTACAGCCACAGATCAGCTGCCTTTAATAATTGTCTCTGGTGTGAGGTTTTTGGGGGTAGTTCACCACTGAGCATGAACACATGGCAAAGATGACAGTTTTGTGTAGCTTAATGTCATGAAAATAGAAACAGGTCTGTCACGACTTTCCAATGAGCCAAAGAATAGTAGATTATTGCAGTTTCAAGTTCAGAAAGTTAAATATTACAGACCTTTAAACTGCTTTTAAATGGACAACAGAAGACACTTAGAGATGCAGCTGATGCAGGCACACTTCTCGTGTTCCATGCAAGGCTATATTCACAGATATTCTATTAGCTAAATGCTAACATGTGCATGTTTAACCCTTTAAGACCTACCATAGAACCAAGTCCGCCAGAGCTTATATTATATTTTTACATGCTGTGGAGCCGTTTTTGGGAGCATTTCAAGTTGCTATACATCAATACAACCATTACAGCCCAGATTTTAATAATATGTCTGCATTAAGTGCATAGTAATTACATAAATTGCAAAAAAAGTCCAATAAACTACAAAAAAAAATTGAAAATCGTTTTTGTTTGTTTAACATATATTTCTAGTTAGAGAAATTTAAGAGGCTTATCCCTCAAAACTGTAAATACAAAAAAGTTGCACAAAATAGTTTCCCACCACAGGAAATTTATTTTGAGTGTCTTCATAGTTTTATTTTTGAAATACACCAATTTTTATACACTGCATGAAAAACGAAAATAAATATTATAATGCAAATTTACAAAAAAGCAGCATATGCATCAAAATAAACTATTTCCAGCAGTGCAATATGAGTCCTAAGCATCCCAGAAACGACACAGAAAGTCATAAAGTCAAAGATAACTTTTAAAAACACCAGTATAGGCTCATGAGGCCTTGATGGTAAAAAAACTACATTTCCGCAAAATGACGTCACTTCCGGTTTCGGGCAGGTCATGGCGGACATGCGATAGTTCACGCTGATGGACGTAGGAAGTGTTACAAACAGCTGATTGGATCGGCAAAGCGTGTTTCTGGAATATTATGTTTTTGTTGCTGCAAGTGCTTTTTATGCAGTTTTTGCAAAACTATATGTGGAAGGAAACTGTGACCGAGGACAAGCTGATGGCATAAGATGTAAGTACAACTCCTCCGGTTTCATATGCAAAAAAAATTATTGCGCTAGCTCACGTGGTTGCAGAGCTACAGGGATTTAAAAGTAGTTATACAAAACAGAGTGTGCCCGCTCTGACCGGCTTTAAAGGGTTAATGAGTTTACAGTTAAGTCACAGATCCAACGAGCTAAGTGCAGTTTTTCCATAAACTTCTTTGTAACCCAGAGTTTTCTTGCAGCTAGAGAATTTACCCTCTGGTGACCATGAAAAAGAAAGCAGTTTGTCAGCACTTCCCCGTAGGCTTCACGTTTTCAGACCATCTTTTATTTACAGTCTATAGGGAAGGCTAAGAAAGAGCAGAAGGGAAACTATCAGGACTGAAAAGGATTAGAAACTAAATCACTAAGAAAAGAAACCAAAAACCATCACACTGTGCAGCTTTGGGGATTCATAATATTATGCTCAACTCAACTATGTGAGGAGGTTGTTGGATATGTGAGCAACTTTCCTTTCTTTTTAGGAGGAATTCTTAAATGTGAAACACAAAAAAAGTGTTTTACATCTCTAGTGAATATACTTTCATATGACCTTCATGAAGATATAGAGGTAATATTTCATTTTATTTTGTGTTCTCACATCCCCCTAATATGCCAACCTGGCACTGGTCTAGTGTTTGGCACAGAGATGCTCTTTAAGGCGCCGTGTACCAGCTCTGAACCGTAAGTATTCACCTCAGGACGTTTTGAACCCAAACTGCACGATGTCCTGGAACAAGATTTAAGGCATTAATGTTGGGAGAGTGTAGTTCTGAGAGTATATAAAGAAATATGGACATAAAAGTAGTCTGACAAATTTAATCAAGGTTCTCTGGTGTCATCTGACTTCGTGCCAGACACTGAGAGACTCTGAGGTCCTGGCAGAAGCTTTGATTTTAGTCCTGCTATTTATTTGACAGCTAACCTTGAGAGACTAAGCCAAAGATCTTTAATTGAAGTGATAAGTAATGATATATCTCCACTCAAAAACATTTTTAAAAAAGCAATTAATGAGTGCATGTAATTCCTTAGAGCTGTTAATTAAAGCAGTGTTTCTGTGATGCTGCAGGCAATAAAAAAACGCTAAAACTAAAATTTTTGTTTCTAAAGTTGGGCTATTCAGACTTTCTGTTTTATCCAACCTAAACTAAGGTTGTATAAAGTGTATTTAAAGTCAGGAATGGATGCATAAGCTGCAGAAATAAAACTGATGAACTCTAGATATGAATAACCTTAAGGCTCTGTGCCAACGCTGGCTTCTGTTTAATTTCCACCAAAGGGTGTCTGTCCTCCAGTTCAACCCCATCAACAGGCCGAACGTGGGGTCTTGTTCCAGTACATCTGGAGAGATGTCTGCCACAGCAGCAGCAGCAGCCGCCAAGGCTTTAATGGCTCCGCCGAGGAGAGAAAGACGGGTGCAAGGCCACCGCTGGCTGCATCCTTCCCGTATATATGAGATTGAAAGAGGGGGAGGGTCTGTAGCAGGAAACCTTGAATCTGGTGAGTAACACAGGACACGCTGGAGATGGTAAATAGGATCTTGCGCCTGGTCTGCAGAGTCAGTTACTGGTATCGATTTCCAATATGTCAGGGTTGTTCTCCTCTTTTTTTCCAATCACAGTGTTAATTTGTTAGAGTGGTAAACAAGATGTGTCCCGTTTCCTTAGAACTGAGAATGGTCCTGTTTTATTTATGCTGTGTATTTATAACCTTTAGGCAAACAGTGAAAACAACTTGTTTCTCCAGGCCTTGATGTGTAAATGATGGTGTAAAACTGGGGAGGGAGCGGAGTGATGAAACAACCAGTGGAAGTGCAGCAATACCCTGCTTCATGCGCCGCAGCAGCTTCACCGGTTACCTTCACGTCATCTGCTGCATCATTTGTGCTGTTTGCACAGTTTGTTCCACAACATAAATCCCATGCCGATGCTAACCTGCAGTCTCTAAAAACAGTCTCTGGATGCACATGATTCAAGTTAAGCTTCCAAATTTACTGTCGTGACTTCAGAGACGATGAGTACTCTGAGATCAGCACATTATTAAGAGAGGGACTCGAAATATCCAGCATGAGTAATCTTACTGTGACTAATCATCCAACCAGGTAATAGAGGTTAAACTAAATCAGAGCGTGAAACAGCAACAATGCCAAAAAAATGAGAAACAAATTGCTGCATGTTAGAGTGTGATTCAGAATTAAGCTCTGAACGTCCTTACCGGCGTTTTTGTTGGGTGACTGATCAGCATTTTTAAAGTTTCAAGGACAGGGGAGGAAAAAATGACGAAAATGGAAAAGTATTTGGAGAAAAGTCTAAAAGTTGTTTTTCTAAACTTAGTTTAATCCTCAGCAGCCATCAGCCTTAATCCTAACCTTAACCCTAGGCACTCAGAATATTTGTGTTTTTAAATGAAATTGTTCTCCCGAGTCATGGAAATAAAGGAACAAGGAATTATTTATGTTTTCTATTAAAAAAGGTTATTTTGGCTTTGTCCAAAATATAAAGTTCGCGATAGGATTACTGAGAGTTACAATAAGCTGAAAAAGGAAGCAAAGAGCAAAAGAAATTATTCACAAACCTGCCTCAGGGGGCTTTCTGATCTACACTCACATGCACTTCTTTAGGTACACCTGTTTAACCACCCATTCATGCAAACATCTAATCAGCCAATTATGGCTGAAACTCAGTAAATTTGGGCACATAGATGTGGTCAAGGTGACCGTCTGAAGCTCAAACTGAACATCAGAATGGAGAAGAAAAGTGTGACTTTAACCTCAGCATGGAGGTTGATGCCAGGATGGCTGGTCTGAGTATTATGGCAGGAGATAATAATAAAGTTCTACTGATGCAAAAATCTGTATTCAGTTTGCAAGAGTTCACATGTGTTGTTTAAAACTTTGGACTCTTCAACAGCTACTCAGTAACTCAGCTACTAGTAATCTTTTCTATATTAGACAAGAGACGGCGGACCAGCTGACTGGCCACACACTGATCGGGAATTAGGCCCATTTTGCTTTTCACTAGCAGGTTAAATTAATGAAAGATTCAAAAAGGCTATTTTAGGAAGTCTTGATGGCCACAGGCCATTATGTTCTCAGCTATGATTCAGATCTCTTCAGATATGTTATAACAGATTTTTGAGTTCTGATTCAGAGCTTTGTTACAGCTATTTGGCAACAAAAACTTCGCCAAGACAAAAACAATGAAGAACACTTGATTACTTATTTCCTCATGGCCGCTCACAAATATCCAATGAATTGATCACATGGTTGTGACTCAGTATACTGAGGTATGTAAACACGTCCAAGATGACCTGCTGACGTTCTCTTGGTAAATGGTAAATGGCCTGTATTTGTAAAGCGCTTTACTAATCCCTAAGGACCCCAAAGCGCTTTACACATCCAGTCATCCACCCATCCACACACACATTCACACACTGGTGATGGCAGCTACATTGTAGCCACAGCCACCCTGGGGCGCACTGACAGAGGCGAGGCTGCCGGACATTGGCGCCACCGGGCCCTCTGACCACCACCAGTAGGCAACGGGTGAAGTGTCTTGCCCAAGGACACAACAACCGAGACTGTCCAAGCCGGGGCTCGAACCGGCAACCTTCCAATTACAAGGCGAACTCCCAACTCTTGAGCCACGATCGCCTCTTCTCTGAGTTCTCTGGGTGAAAATGCTTTCTTGATGTCTGAAGTCAGAGGAGATCAGGCTGATAGAAAGGCAACGCCAGGGCGTGCAGAAGAGCATTTCTGAATACACAACATATCAAAGCCTTGAAGGGCTGCAGCGGCAGAAGAGCACACCAGGTCACTCCTGTCAGATAAGAACAGGAAACTGAGGCTACAGTTCACACACACTCATCAATGTTACCCAGTTTAATGAATCTTGATTTTTGCTGCAGCGTTTGGATGAACGGGTGAGAACTTGGAAAGCATGAAACCACGGATTCATCCTGCCTTGGCAAGTGTAGGGGAGATGTTCTTGACACACTTTGGCCCTTTAGTACCAGCTGAGCATCGTTTAAACACCACAGCTGGGTTCCTGAGCTTTGCAGTTAGTTCACTGTACTCACATGGCCTCCATCTTCGACGTGGAGCCGACAAATCTGCAGCAACGGTGTGTTAAGGAACATTTCCAGCAACTTTGCGAATCTGTGGCACAGGAAATTAAACATTCTGAAGGTAAAAAGGTATCCAACCTGGTACCTTTGAACAGTCCAGTGAGTGTATATTATGTGACAGCTTCATTCCTCTGATCCTACAGATAACATGAAAAGATTCAAATGTTAGAAAAGCAGAACAAAGAATATAAATAATATATAAATAAGACCTGAAGCAAAAGGGAGCATAGAAATACATCCAGGACCCCAGAATGGATACGAGAAACGAATAAAAGGAGGAAGCGAAGTGGAAAGAGACGAAGAAATAAAGAAGAATTTGTAAGTAATAGTGCGACATTCTGGAAGATGAGCTTGTTTCCTTTCTTGTGAAGATAAACACTGCTGCAGCCAGAAGTCATTTCCAGGAAAGCTCTGTTTTTAAAACTCCCCGTGAAGCTATGAAGCGTTGTTTTCACACACTAATATAAGATATAATGTTTTCATTACTGAGCTTCAGAGGTTGGCTCACAATATTTATTCCTATTTAATTAATCTTATTAAACACATCGTAATCTTTATAATATAATCGCATTACTCACAGCATCAGCTTGTTCGACTGTTTCAAGTCTGAGATGATTAAAGGGCGCACGCAGTTTGGAGTGCAACGGCTTTTTATAAAGTTGATATTCGTGTAAAATCTTTTATTGAAAGTTGTAATTGGCAGCTTGTAAAAAACACATTTCCCTTCTGACAAGAAAACAGAATTGAAGAAAACAATAAAGAACTGAAGTAAAAACAGAAGATAATAAGGGAAGGAAAGCAGACTGGAGAGATGGAAAGAAGGAAAAATAAAGAAATGATTGAATGAAAATTAAAGTAATATTGTAATATTTTGGAAAATGTCCTTATTTACTGTGCACTGCAGAGAAATACAGGAACCATCTGCTTTTATAATCCCTCTCTGAAACTGTGACGCGTCCTCTTTGCACTTTGGTTTCTGCACAGAATAAACAAAAAGGAAAACGTGTTAATGACTGAGCGTTAGAGGATTTTCAGTCACGGATGAAGAAAGTGGCTGTTGATGCTTCACTCACAGAGCACGACATCAATAACACAGGTGTGTGTGTGTCTGTCTATTTGGCAGCCATGCATTAACAGTGGCTTGTGTAATAATTTGAGAAGCTGCTAATATGTGAGTCATGAAGATGATTTCTGATGTCACGTCATGTTAGGACAGAGTGCGAGAGAGCAGGAGGACAGAACAGATACTGTGCGAGGATGCTCGTTACCAAATCAGTGTCTAAGAAACTAACGGGTTTGGACTGAGAAAAAATAATCTTGGAAGGCAAAGACAAAGAACCAGTTATGAATCATTTTGTGTGCAAACATTAGAATCTGTTTTTAAACACGCTGCTGCATTTCTTATCAAATGCTTTGCACAACAGGAGCTTAGCTTCATCTCGGTTTTCTCAACAAGTTCAACAATCGAGAAAATGAAACCAACACTGGACTTGGTGGGAAAAGGGTTTATTTTGATTTACACACTTTAATGTAACACTGTCATTCTTTCAAATGTATAATAAACAAGCTATTGTCTTGACTTGATTAATAACTAAAGATGCATGAACAACACAAGTATACAACAGCAAACAGAGTGCCAGCCTTGCATCTCTTTTTTTGTCACACTGTTGCCATCTGCTGGACAAACCAATGTGGTGGTCAAGTCAAAACTCAAAGCTCGGGGCTGAAATCAATGTGGAAAAAACTTAAAGTGCAAAGCTGCTAATGACGCTACATGTTGGTTCAACTCAAAATTGATTTAAAAAAAAAAAAATCCTTCATTATCTCTTTTTTTTTTAAGTGTAAATTTTCCCCTAAAAATAATTTCAAATACTAATTAGGTAACTTTCACCTAAATTCAATTAAGGAATCCAATAAATACAAACATTAAATTAATATTTTCCAATTCATCATCTTCAGCCAAAATGTTACATTTAGTTTTGATCATCATTTAGGAAATTATTGAAATTTTAAGGATTATAATCCATGAATCAAAGCACTGCAGTGTGTTCTCCCAAATTCAGTCAATTATCTCAAACAAAATGGCACAGAAGGAAACATTTTTCTCCAATGATCATTAGGTTAATCAAAATAATAAAAAAAAAAAGATTAATAATTATAAATAATGATGAATAAATGAAAAATAACGGCTGGATTAGGAGATACAAGTGCTGAATCAGTGCAGCTGTGACAGCTGGAGACAAACGTACAAAACAGAATTAATTTTGTGGTCAAACTTTGTTGACTGCCTTAAGCTTTCCAGCTGGTGGAGCGCTGCGCCTTGTAAACCATCCGCTCGATGAGTCTGACTTCAGTCATCATTTCTCGCTCCAAATGCTCAGAGAAAGCAAACAAAATCGGAGGCACCTCAGAGTTAACAATAATCCAAATTCTCCCAGCGTAGACAACGTTTGTTTGGCTGAGACAAATGCCATCATATGGCAGGAAGAGACATTCCATCCACAACAACAGATTACTTGTTAATGCTCCACACTGAAGTCTTGCATCAGCTCAAAAGAGAGTCTTCTGCAGGCTCCAGGACACTGTGAGCCACAGGTTTTTAAAGTTTTATTTAAAGTCGTGTTTCATGAAGCAGGGGCCAAGAATGGCCAGTAAATAGTTTTGGGACACCTACAAAACAAACAAACAAACAAAAAAAAAAGCACTGCAGGACGATAAAGAGACCAGAGCCTCATCCAACGCAGGAGACGACTGAATCCATAAATGATGTCATTACAGCCGATCACTTTAACTGCTCTTGCCAATCCAGTGCAGGGTTGTGGGGCTGGAGCCCTAACAGCTCTCACAGAGGGCCACAGGGCCTGTCCAGACAACCAGAGACACTCATTCACAGTTAAGGCAAATTTAGAGTTACCCATTTATCTAACAAGCATGTCCTCTGACTGTGGCACAAAGCTGGGGTACCCTGAGGAAGCCGAAGGGCATCCACACAAGTGGGTTCAAATCCAGGAGCTTCTTTCTGTGCTGCCACAATTCTTAACTTGTAACATAAAAGGTCAAGAATCCCAACAAAGATTAATTACAAAAACAAAAAGATAGTCTCGAAACTGTAGACACAGATGAAGAGAGCAATAATTCTCAGAGCCTCTGCTGTGGCTTTCCGCGACACTTTGACCCTTTCAGACCAAACTCTGTGACTGCGTTTCTACCCCAAGTGAAATCTCATATGTCGATTTAAACTTCCCTGCTGGGTAAATCCTTGATCACAAATGGCGCAACCAAACGGTTTCTCTCCTGTGTGAACCGTGATGTGAGACTCCAGGTGCGTTTTTCGGTTAAATTTCTTGCCGCAAACATCGCAACCGTACGGTTTCTCCCCCGTGTGAACGATCATGTGCGTCCTAAGGTGGGATTTGCGGTTAAATCTTTTGCCGCACACGTCGCAGCCGAATGGCTTTTCTGCCGTGTGGACGGTCATGTGCGTCGTCAGATGAGTCTTCCGTTTAAATCTTTTACCGCAGTCGTCGCACCCAAACGGTTTTTCTCCTGTGTGGGCTATCATGTGTATCTTTAGATTATTCTGATGCCTCGCTCTTTTGCCACAAATATCGCACACAAACGGTTTCTCCCCTGAATGGATTGTCACATGCGTCTTCAGGTTCTGGTGATGCGTAAACCTTTTTCCACAAATGTCACAGCCAAATAACTTTTCTCCCGTGTGGACCCTCATGTGCGATTTAAGATTGTACAGGTACTTAACTCTTTTGCCACAGAACCCACAGCCAAACGGTTTCTCTCCCGTGTAAATTTTGATGTGCGAGTCTATGCTTTGCTTCCGTTTAAAACATTTCATGTTATCCAAACAGCCAGAAGAACCATTTTCTGAATTACGTCTGATGTGCCTCTTAAGAGACTGCTTGTAGACAAAATGTTTACCGCACGCAGAGCAGCTAAAGTTTTTTTTCGGAGTGTTATGTCCCGCCTCACTAGGAATGCCCGACTCGAGCTTTCCATTTTCACTGTCTTCAGTTTCAGGTCCAGAATCTGACAACGGGCCCTGCCAATCCTCATCACTGACCTCCGTCTCTGAAGAGTCAGAAGCCCCTTTAACAATATTTGTTTGTAAATGAGTACTGGGATCAGGTTTCCTGGCTAGTTCTAGTGATCTACCGTCCTCTCCGTAAGTTTCTATCTTAATCCATTTAGTCAAGCTGCTGCTTGGAGGCTCAGCCGCCGTGCAGTCTTTAGTTTGGCTTTTATGAAGCTGTGAAAAATGAGGTTTCTCTTCATCATCTTCACTCTTTACTAGAATATTGAATGGAAACCCGGTGATTTCAGTCTCCTCGAACCCGTTAAGGTGCTCTCCCTCCTGACTGGCCCACAGTTCCTCCTGCTCCGTCTTTATGTGGAGGTGTTCCGAGTAATGCTGGTCCCATGGAGCCTCTTCTTTGATCACCACAAGTTGCTGAATATCTGCAGGCAGCAATGAAACACACATTTACATCGATAACCGATTTGAAATACACCGACACTCATCCTCAGCAGTTTGAAATCCTTGTAGTGTGTTTTAACTCACACCACGTATTCACTATGAGTTTTAGGCTACGTCCACACGCACACGGGTATTTGTTTTTGTTTTTGTTTTTTAAATCCCATCCACACGTAAACGCAAAATTAAAGGAAAACGCTGCTAGGAACATGTAAAAGCAACAGGTGGCGATATATTCCTAACCGTGTAGAAATGTTGGCCAATCAGAAATCTAGAAGCCTCGGTGGGAAATAGTAAACAAAGATGGTGCATAGAAGCAGAACGTCCTATGTGTGGAGGGGCAGTAACTGTGTGTGTATATATGTCAGCATTTAAACACTGCAGAGAGTAAAATTAACAGTATTTTGTTTAAGTCCGCCATTGTAGAAATTAATTTCACCGAAACAATAACGTGGCGCACAGTGCGACGTCAAAAAAGGCGCACACCTTTGACGCTGCGTTTTCTCCGTTTTCCTCGTCCACACGTAAACGCAAAAATGCGTTTTCAAAAATATCCACCCTGGCAGGCGTTTTTAAAAATCTCCGTTTTCAGTGACTGAAAACGCCGTTTACGTGTGGACGAAAGGTGCAAACGCACAGAAAAATCTGCGTTTTAAAAATATCCGTGTATGTGTGGACGTAGCCTTAATCAGTCTCTCCGCGCAGCCAGATCCTGCAATTCCTCTACACACACTGTACGGGTCCAATAACCAGCCATTACTTCCAGCTCACGATAAGCCGACAGTTTATGTATTCAGACTGCATCCATAAACTGTTCCAAGTGAGCTAGTGGTGCCCAGAGTCTGAGCCAGACAAACTGGTCACATTATACTGCACAGCAAAGTATGATGTTAGGAATAGAGCATATAGATTTACCAGTCACCAGTTATTCAACTAAAAACACACATCACATTTACAAGTATGCACATTTCTATGGGTGAGGATCATTTAATACTGTTTTAGTAATTATAAACTTTACTGTAATGTAATGATCATTGTGTATCTTGTGTTAAAAACCATTTGAGTTAATATCTTGCTAGAACAATAGTAGCAGCTGGGGTTTTTTTGCAAATTATACCTTTACTTGCATGTGTAAAGATGGCGTTTCATGGTCCCTGGCACTGTCATTTTTAAACATGCACGTTCAATAAGGGAACAAAAACATTCAACGATGACAAGGTCATTCAGAATATTTAGGTAGTCAGGTGACCTTAGTGTTTGAACACATTGTTTCTGAACAAACTGCCCAGCTGGTTGCATATAGTAGAAGGGACGATGACAGGTGCATCAACTAATCAGCCTCTCTTCACCACCAGATGCAGCCATCACTCAGGATCAGGTAAATCTGGACTTAGACCACATGACCTTTTTCAATCAGTATGTTCCCTACCAATCTGAAGCCCTTTTTAGTGGTTTTCTTACAGCTCAGCAGCTGTTTAGTCTCCATCCCTTGAATACTTTGTGTATGGAAATGCTATTTAACTATTAAAACACAGCCGAGAGTTCCACTGTTGATTTTGACTTCAAACGCTTCAGTCATCTCCTGTCACCATCATTCAAGATTTTTTGGAGAAGATTGTTCACCACTATATCCGTCCAGGTTTTAAAAGAAATGCATCAGAGAGATCCTGTGCCACTTTCAATAATTTCAGTCATTTTCTCTGCTTAATTCAGGCCAATCTGAAGCTGAGTAACATCTGTTCCACAAACATAGATCTACATCTTCTGACATGGTGGTTTAAACAATGAGAAGCTCCAGTTTGCTCCACACGGCTAGTCAAAATCTATTAATCACAGCAATAATTACCCAATGGAAGGCTCTTACCTGCTCTTACTCATTTGGCTACTAGTTTTGGGGGGGTTTTGACCATGCGTTTCATTGCCAGACATGTGGTCTTGGGCTGTTTAGACCGATGGGATATGGAAAAGAATACCCTCAGCAGCAGAAAGGATAGGAGAGACAGATATAAAGATCTTGTCTCTTGGTGCAGGCTACAGCCTCCCCCATGTTTGTGTTTATATAAAGACGACTGTCAAACTACCAAGACTTATTTTTCTACAACAAAGTCTGAACTACAAGCTAATTTCAAGTTTAACTTTTTACCAGGTTACATAAAAACTTACTGCAGACCTAACCTCCACAGAAGGTTATGGTCAAGATATGGGACATACAAAACCACCACCAACTGGAAAACAGTGCTGTTTCTCAGATGAACAGATTATCTCAGATGGACCTCAGTCTGAAGATTGTAAAACCAACTTAAGCTTCGTTTTCCCCTGATGACTAAAGAAACATAGTTTCTTATTTTTCTTTAAACTTTAAATCTAATTAATTCTTCTATAAGACTCAATATGGTGATCTAACCCTAACATAAAACTTTTATTTCTTGAAATTTTAAAAAACTTAATTCCAAAAAGGTTTGGATGTTATTTAAAATGCAAAAAAGGAACATAATGCAACCATATTTCTTTTTTGTAACCCAGTGGGAGCAGGTTAGTAACATGATTGGTTATAAAAGAACGTCTTAGAGAAGCAGAGTTTTTCAGAAACTTTGGAACTTTTTTTAGAAGAATGTAAAATTTTGGAGAATTTGAACATCTCCGTGCACAACGGAGAGTCTGAAAATCTATATAGGGTGCTCGTAATCTTCATGCCCTCAGGCGGCACTGAATTAAAAGGAAATTTTGCCATGGAAGTCAGTGCATGAGCTCAGGAACACTTCAAGAAATCACTGTCTGAACACAGCTCACGTTGCCATCCGCACATGCAGGTCAAAGCTCCATCATGTAAAGGAGGCACATGCGAACAGGACCCAGAAAGGCCAAAGTCTTCTCTTTAAACTGGACGGAAGCAAAGTGGAAAACTGTTCTGTGGTCAGATGGACCGAAACTTGAGATTCCTTTTTGAAAGCACGGACTCCTAAAGAGGAGAGTCTTCAGCCCAGTCCGGACTCGACTGAGATACTAATGAGTCTAATAACTTGCACGGTCAGCATTTTTGCCAGCTTTCCTTTCAGCTGAATGTATACTATTTTTTTTCCAGAACTGGTGACCACGCAAAGCATGCACAGATTAATAACTGTGCTTTTCCCATCACACTTATACACTGTGATCTGTGTTGCATCTAACCTCTTCCTACTTTTTCCCTAATACTACAGTTTGCTCTTCATTGTGAAATACTCTGCTTTGCTACAGACACACACGGACTTTGACTGAACCATTGCAACAGCCATTCCACTGCAGATTTTCTTTTGTGCTTGGGATCATCGTCCTACCACATGACCCCGTTTCAGCCAAGCTTTAAGCCATCACACAAATGGGCTCATATTTGACTTATGGCCTCCTATGGAAGCAAGAAGGTTCGTATTTGACACATTCCTTCAGAATAAAGGCGTTAAACAGTCCGAATATAACTTTAAAGATCTTACAAACCCACAGCACACTAACGTGTACTCACTATGAACAGTGCTTTTTAATGCTGTGAGATGTATTACGTGTTCAACCTCTCACATTTTCTAATGTTAGTTTTCTCTTTGTGAAATGCGCTGCTCTGCTGTAGACATGTCTGTGTTTTGTCATGCACGGCACACAAAGGCTCCATTATGTGAACATGTTCGTGGCTGGTTTGCCAAACCCTGTGTTGGTTTAACAACCCGATAAAAGCCTGTGCTCGTAGAAGCATGTATGGCAGCGCTAACTTTCAGTAATCATGTTCTGTATGACTTTATCAGGCTCACACTGTTGTGAAGGAATTCTCGCCCACTCCTCTTTACTGCGTTGCTTCAGATCATTGAGGTTTGCAGGAATTCACTTGTGCACAGCTCTCTTAAGGTCCCACTACATCATTTCAATCAAGCTGAAGCCTGGACTTCAACTAGGCCATTGCAACACCTTCCTGCCCCCTTTTCCAGCCAGTCTGTTGCAGATTTGCTGCTGTGCTTGGAATCACTGTCCTGTTATATAACCCAGTTTAGGCCAAACGTCAGCTGTTAGACAGGTGACCTCACGTTTGACTCCTGGATGCTACGTCGCAACTGCTGAGGAGGCAGTTTTTCCACATAGTGCTTCTACATGTAGGCTAAGTTTCTGAAACTGTGGACTACGTCACGTGTTGCTGTTCATGGCAGACATAGTCTGAACACCTGCTAAGGAGCACACAGGTTTTTATTATGCCCTGATATGTTTAAGCTGTAAATATAGTCAGGCGCATTATAAAACAAGTTCTGCATAACCTGGATTTCTGTATGTTAGCCGGCTTGAGAAGACCTAAAACCATAGTCATGTCAGTCAGAGATGCAAGAGGAACACGTGGTCGGTATATAGAAAGAATATCAAAATATTAACAGAAATAAGTAGATGTGGCAATCACCAGCAGACACTCCACAATGCTGTATTTTCACAATAAAACAATATTTGAATTTTTTATATTTTGCGATATGCCGAGTACTGCAATAACATATTTCAATTCATCGCCTTTTTTAACTGCAAATTATGTCGCCAAAGTTAAACTTCGTCAATATCCGTTTTATCTAATAAGATAAAGTTTATCTCGCTTCAATTATTAATTAGTCTGCAGCTAAATGGAGTCAGGTTGGCAATTATATGCAATTGCATGTAATAAATTGTCAAGAATCACACGTCTGTGGACTCAAGTCCAAGTCAGACTGCAACTGTTTGCAGAAAGGTTTCCTCCTATCAGACTACCCGTGACCTTGGAACCAAAAGTGGTCATGAGTGCAACAACCTGAAGCTCTGGGCAACCAGAATATGCAGAATGTGAAAAATACAAAACACAATCACTATTTTTGTAGATGTAAGGAGGTTGCTGTCCAATTTGTACTCATGTGACTGAACAATTAGCTTACCCTGAAGTACGAGGTAGATCTGTCAAGTTAAGGGTCCAGTGTTGGATGGTTTTTCAGTTGAGCCAATTTAATGCATGTTTAACAAGTATTTTAATTAATTTCATAAAACATTGATATTTGGGGTCCCTGTAACGATGCATCGACACCACACACTTGTGTATAGGCCACCCTAGCACTGCAAATAAGTCAACAGAGCAAAACATGGCAAAAAACTTATTTCTCATGCAACAGCTGCACATCACAGATGTGATACTTTGAGCCTGTTGCTCATGTAAATGAGCAACAGGCTCTTGTTGTGAGAACCAACTATAATTATTTGGCTAATTTAATGTTCTTGGTAATAAACACCCCACACTGCAGACTCTTTATGCATGCACAGACGCAATGCATGAAAAACTGGGCACATCTTTACTGCTTAGTAGGCTGCAGCCAGGAGTCAAATGTGAGGCCATCTGTCTGACAGCTAAAGCTTGGTGTAAACTGGGTCATGCAACAGGACAACGATGCCAAGCACAGCAGAAAATCTGCAACAGAAAGGCTGAAAAAGGGAAGAATGGACATGTTGCAATGGCCCAATCAAAGTCCAGACTTGAGACTGACTAAATGCTGCGGGGGGACCTTAAGAGAGAGCTGTGCAGACATGAATGCCGCAAACCTCAATGAGCTGAAGCAACGCTCTGAAGGAGAGTGGGCCAAAAATTCCTCCGAAGTCACACAACAGCGACTTCAAGTTATTTCTGCTAAAGGTGGTTTTGCAGCGGCGGAATCATGGGGCGCATTTAGTTGTCCACATACTGTTTCTTCATTTGGGTTCAGTTTTTCGTTCAATAAATAAACGACACGGTGTAATATCGGTTGCTATCCATCTCAGGCTGTTTTTAAATCATTTTAAAGACCCGTTAAGTACCTGATTGTGTCTTCATATCAAACATCTTAGATTAAAACCAAATTTATCCAGCCCTACGGCGAGCTAGCAGCTAGTTAGCGGTTTTCGCCAAATAAAATCTGAGATTATTCTCACCATCGGCTCGGTTAATATCAGCATCCTGCAGCTGATGGAGTCCGAGCGGTTTGATCTCTGGTTTTTCTTCAAACGGCAGGCTGTCAGCGGCGTACTGCTGCAGATAATCCACTTCGTCCATGCTGTCAGCGCTATCCTCTTCTTTAAAACAAACTGTGGGCTCCTTTCAGACGAACCAGGCCTGCGCGGAATCGACTTCCGAACACAGACGCGATGTTTGCATGTCTGTCCGGACCTGATGCATGAATGTGTCACAGACTCCAACAGGGCGTCCACTCTCCTTGACTTATTTTTTGGGGGAAGATTTGTTGACGTGTCTCCTGCGTTTTCTGAGCAGGCATCCGCTCGGGCACCTTTATCCCGGGTCACCGCAGCGACCACGAGATTTAAAAAAATCACAGCTGTGGGGAAACCTGCAGATTTATGAATCCTGTCACAGCGTGGGACTTCACTGAGAACATTCAAATTCATTGTACCTGACAGGAGTGCTTTGTAACCAACCTCGTGATATTTCCTTTAATGTTTTGTATCCACAAATTAGATACAAAACTTTTCTAACTCTAAAAATAATTTTATGGCTTCTAAAAAAAGAAATAAATAGAACCATAGGTCAAAAGTGTTTTTCGCAGGAAAGAAGTCTGTTTAAAAATGTCTTCTGGCATCACTTCTGGCATTTAACATTTATTTATGTTAACATTTATTTTTCTAGATATATAAATTCGCTTATCGTTAGCTTATCTTTTGCACTTTTAACTTCTGTATGTTAATTTCATTACAACAAAATTCTGTCTTAAATGAAAGGGTTAGGTTTCATATTGAATCTTAGATAAATCCAGTTATGGCTTTGAGCCTCCCTTGGAAAGTTGATTATTTGGTTTCTTAAGAGTAATTAATTTGAAATAAACATCATGATATTTCCTCTTTTTTTTTTGGTTGGTTGGTTGATTTATTTTTAAATCCTTTATTTAAACAGACCGTCACATTGAGCTCAGTGTCTCATTTTCAAGAGCTACTGTATACAACACAGACAGACACATAATACACTGTCCTAAAAACTTAAAAGAGCACTTTTTAATCGGAGTATAGAATTAGTTAATCAGTTAAACATCTGGGATATCGAGGGGCAATGATGAGACAACCCCCAAAACAGTTATGGTGTTACAGGTGGAGGCCACTCTCATTTTTTCTGACTATTTTTTTCAATAGTTTTGCATTTGGCTACGATCAGTGTCTCTACTGGTATCATGAGGCAATATCTGGACCCTAGAGAGGTTGCACAGCTAGTCCAAATCCTCCAGGATGGCACATGAATATGTACCAGTGCTTGAAGGTTTGCTGTGTCTCCCAGCATGGAGGAGACTCCAGGAGACAGATCGTTGCTCTAGGAGAACTGGACAGGGCAGTAGGAGGTCCTTAAACCAGTATCTTCTGACTGATTAGATTAGTTTAGATGTACTGATGGGGAAGGCAGATGATGGTTCTGGAGGGCAGAAGGGGTGGAGTGTGGGAGGACAAGTGAGTATTCCAGTGTGAGTACTGGACTGGAGAACTAGGAACCACTTACCAAACAAGTAATAAGGTTTGGAAACCTGAGAGGCAACGAGTGAATGTTTCAGCTGGGCTTTTATTCCAGAGGGGTGATGAGAAAATGGGAAGCAGATGTGCAGGCTGGACCAGAAAGTAGGGCAGCTCCACCCACGGGTGGTACAGTGAGCCAAGGCACTGCCCCTACTCCACCTGAGAGCAAGACAGAGAGAGAGGGGGGGAGAGGAACAAGGGAGAACAAAGGAGAACAGCCTGCTGGAACCAGGACATGTTTTTTCTCTCAGGTCCTGTGTCCAAATGTTTCTGGCTAAATATGAAAAACTGGATATTGCCAGAGACTAGGGATGGGTATCGTTTAGGTTTTATCCGATACCAGTACCAAACCGGTACTTTTGAAACGGTGCCGGTGCTTAAACGGTGCTCGAATCGGTGCTTAAAGAATGGAGAACACAAAATTGGTCCAAAAACCTCTCATGTTCAGCTGTTTTTTTTGTAAAAAGATAACAATGTTAGCCTTTTCTGCAGCTATGGGGCATATATGGTATCACTCTTGGCTGGAAGCAGCTTAATCAATGGAAAAAACAAACTTTGTCCAAAAACCTCTCATGTTTAACTGTTTTCCACTTTTTCTTTGGTCATTTTAGCCTTTTTGGCCAGGGTGAAGGGAGTATCTGCCATCAAACAAGAAGACAGCCGCATGTAACTATGATGATGTTTGCTAGTTCACCTTACATGCATTAATGTAATAACGTGGTTAGCCTACTCAACGTAAATTACACACGAACAACATTAAGCGACTCACGCAGAGAAGAACGGCTGCTGCTGCATCATCATCCTCATCATTTTCCCTGGAACATTCTCTCACAGTCTGTTCTCTAAAACCTAAAAGAGGAATTATGGATTGGATCAACTGGTCCCTAAATGCAATTGACACCCCTTTCTCAACGAGACGTTTGGGCTTGGGTGAGCCTGAGTGCTGAAGATATCTACCTATTCGGAACCATGGTAACAGGGTTCTGGCGGATCGGAGCTGGCTTGGCCCTGACTTATCGAAGAATTAAGAAAGCGGAACCGGCTGTTCAAACCCCCACAAGGCTGCCCGCTGGGATTGGAACGATGGAAGAGGCATGAGTTTCTCAAAATGGGCTCATTGAGTCAGCACGGATAAGATCTTGGAGAGGCTACGGCTGCTGTGAATACTCAGAATAAGATCTCTGACTGCAGACTGGATACATCTCGGAAGGGCTAGCTCGGAATAACATCTCTGGGCGCAAATTGGATGACATCTCGGGGAGGCACACTGCCGTGAGTTCTCAGAAATCGGCTCCTTGAGCACAAGAAATGACAACATCACAGAACGCAAGTATGACGAAGCTCGCGGCTCTCCAACGGGACCAGTGTTGGACTGTAGAACTGCTTTGAAATTCATATGAGCTGTTCGCACTAAAGTAAAAAAATAACATCACTTCATGCGGATACCCTCTCGGCGCCAGCTACAAGGCCAGAGCTGAACAAAACACCCTGATAACGACTGTGTTTAGTCTGTTCCTTCTTGTTCCATGCAAGGCCACCTGGGTTGGCTGGAAGACTGTTTACTTAGCCTGGCAGGGCGAAGGACACTGTCTCAGCTGAACTATGGACACGCACACACATACATATACTGATACTGATAAGCACTCACCGACGCATCACCCTCCCTACCCCGGATCCAACGCCACCTCCAACGCTTACCTCCCCTCTGATGTGGACATCGGGTCAGTTGGAGGCGCAGTCGAAAGATTGCAGCGGTCCCAGATCAGATGTACACACTGGAACTCTTTCCCATGTTGCTGTCTGTGTTTATTGTGCTATGGTGTGTTGATATCTGTGCATTCCTGTATTATCCTTTTGTGTTACACATTTCAATGTTTTTTTCCTCGCTACCTAGCCTGACCTGTCTCCCCAATGTGATGTTTGTGTATTGTATGTACGGTTGGCAAGGTCTGTCATCTCGGTTGTGGGCAAAAGACCTGCAACTGACAAATAAAGGCTATCTCTCATCATCATCATTTCTGCTACACTGGCAGGGCTAGGGGCCAGGACTCTCCTCTTTGGGTTTTTGGGGGATGTTGCAAACTCCGGGTCCAATAACAGGCCATAATGGCACCGGATACCCTACCAGAGACCATAAAAGACTTAAAGAACACCTAATATGGTGAAGATCTGTAGTCTCTGTGTGGGTATAGTGTTTGTTTGCTCTGCTGATGCATTTTAATGGAATCATCTACAACACTGTCTAAACATCTTTCTCAGAAGTTCTCTGCTGTGGTGATAACATGTTTTATTTCTTATGCATTTTGATTTGATGAATCCAAACATGACAAATAAAATAACTCACTGTCATTTCCAATATATTTAACTTTTTACACCAATGGACACTGTTTACATGATTTCTAAACCTAAATTGTAAATATATGTGTTCTCACTTGTGCCTCAGGTGGAGGTATTTGGCTCAGCTCACTTTGAAAAACAAGCTGAGACAATATTCATACTGTCAGTGATGTGCAGTTGGGCATGGGTTGCACTCACACAAGGTATGTCCACAGAAAAGAGGTTATCAACTAAACTGTTCAGTAAGACCCATTAGATTTAGATCTAAAATAATACTGCAACAAGTAATTCCACATCATTATTAAACCCCTATACTGGGCCACCTTTACAGGTCACACAACAAATTGAAACATTAACAACCTATTTTAAACCACACCATGAACCAGCAAGCATAAGTACAACCATAGACCCGCAATACACTTGGAGAAATGTAGCCACAGCTATAAAAGTGCTAAAATATGTCTTAAAGTTGAAATTCTACAAAGCAGGAGAGACATTTTCTGTAGAAGTGCAAATAACAGCACAAAAGCTGGGGTCACTTACTATGACCCCTCTATATGGCCTCTCCATAACTGAAAACACCGCAGCTTTCTTCATGGTGTAATAATTTATAAATCAGAAAAAGGGTTGAAAAAGAACCTGAGACGTTTCTGCGTGGAAAAGAAATATTCAACACAATAATTTTAAAAACATACAAATCAAAATCAAATGTGTGAAGAGATAGAGTTGGCTCCAGATCTTTGAGTTTGACACCTGTAATAGAGGTAGTCTCCGTTTGTGAATGACTGACAGCTCACAGCATAAACAAATAACATCACAGAATAATCAGACATCATCTGAAGCAAAGCATCATAAATACCCACCATCCTGGGTACGTTCTTTTTTATTATAAACTTTAAAATACACACATAAAAAAGTTTACAAATACAGTGAAATCACGTACTTCTTACTGATACAGTTGCTGATTTTACAAGCATGGAAGTGCAGATTATTATGTGTGGATACGCATGTGTCTCTTTAGATTCCCCTGTCTCGTAAATCTTTCGCCACAAACACCACAGGAGAACGGTTTCTCCCCTGTGTGAACACCCGTGTGTCTTTTAAGTGTATACTGATGTCTAAATCTCTTCCCACAAACGTCACACCCAAATGGCTTCTCTCCCGTGTGAACTCTCCTGTGGCTCTTCAGAACCCCCTGCTCAGTAAATTTTTCACCACAAATGTCACAACCAAAAGGCCTCTCTCCCGTGTGGACCCGCATGTGTCTCTTAAGATGCGTATTTCGACTGAATGTTTTACCGCAGTCGTCACAGCAAAATGGTTTCTCTCCTGTGTGAACTCCGCTGTGCCGTTTAAGACTCCCCTGCTCTGTAAATCTTTCACCGCAAACATCACAGCCAAATGGTTTTTCTCCCGAGTGGACTCTCATGTGTCTTTTAAGGTTGTACTGAAGTCTAAATTTTTTTCCACAGGCATCACAACTGAAGGGCTTCTCTCCAGTGTGGACTCTGATGTGGATCTTAAAGTGTGTCTTCTGGCTAAACTTTTTACCACAAAATCCACAGTCAAATGGTTTTTCTCCCGTGTGGACGGTCATGTGTATATTAAAATGTGTCTTCCGGCTAAATGTTTTCCCACAAATGCCACATCCAAAGGGCTTCTGTCCTGTGTGGATTCCTCTGTGCCTCTTCAAACTCCCCTGTTCTGTAAAATGTTTACCACAAATGCTACAACTAAATGGTTTCTCTCCCGTGTGAACCCTGGTGTGTGACTTGAGATTTGACTGATGGATAAATCTTTTCCCGCAAACATCGCAAGCAAAGGGCTTTTCTCCAGTGTGAATTCTCATATGACTCTTAAGAACCCCCTGCTGTTTAAATCTTTTGCCACAAAAACTGCAATCAAATGGCTTCTCTCCCGTGTGGACCCTCAGGTGTCTCTTTAGATCCCCTTGTCGGGTGAATCTTTTACCACAAACGCCACAACAAAATGCCTTCTGTCCTGTATGATCTCTCCTGTGTCCCTTTAGATTTTCAGACTGGCTACATTTTCCACCACAAACTTCACTCCCGAGTGCACTGCTCTCCTTCCAGCTGTTATCACTGTCTTCAGTTTCAGGTGCATAATCTGACAAAGGTTCCTGCCAGTCTTCATCGTCATTATTACTGACTTCTGTCTCAGAGGAGTCTGACGTTTTTTCATCAGTTTTTGGTTGTAAATTACTTTTTAAGTCTGTGCCATTGGCTGATTCTGGTCCTCCACTGTCTTCTGCACCAGCTTCAGCTTTTATCTTTTCAGCTGAGCAGCTGGTCGGAGATTCTGCCTCTGTGCAGTTTCCAGTTTGGCTCTGATGACGATCTGAAGACTCAGGTTTCTCTTCATCATCTTCACTCTTCACAGGAACAGCAGTGAACAGGACACCTGTGATTTCAGCCTCCTCCTGCCCATTATGCGGTCCTCCCTCATGACTGGTCCAGATTTCTTCCTCTTCCTCTTTTATGTGGAGCAGCTCTCGATCCTGCTGGTCCAAACTGGGAGACCATTCAGGAGGAATTTCTTCTTTAACTACGAACAGCTGCTGGACTTCGGCAGGAGACACTGAAACAGACAAGTTCAACTGTCACCCCAAATTTTTATTTATTATTAAAAAAAAAGTCTACATTTTTCTAATAATACCAGAAAAACATGATGTGAACAAAACTGTAATGCTGCATGATTATTTATCAGAAAAAACTCGAATCAAATACAATTTTAAACCATTTTAATTAAAATAAATAAATAAATAAAAAGTTATCAGAGGGCACAGATAAGGCAGGAGCATTGTTTGTTTGTAAAAGGTGTGCTACAGTTTTTTATGACTGCTGACTCGTCTACAGGACAAGAAGGACTTCAGGGAAATGTGACAGGAATGCTCATCCTTGGTGTCTGTAACCGAGTCTCCATTCATTTCTACTTGGACAGTTTCCCTTTCCTTCCCTCACTTTTTCTCTGCTGTGGTAGAAAAACATTAATAAATAAAGTGTAACCACAGCAGCTCCAGATAATTCTTTGGTTTTATGTCTCACCAGCTGGTCTGTCAACCCTAGTCCACTCTTTGACCTGGATTAGTGATCGACTCTCTTGAATTTACCTTCTTCTAAATGCCAACAAGACAAAGACCATGATTACAGCTCCTCCTGAATTTTATCCTAAAATCTGTGGACTCTTTTAAAAAGCAGTTAAAACTTTTTCAACTTCTTATTGGTTTTTATACAATCTTCACTTCATGTTGTCTTGACTTAATATATACATATTTGTTTGTTTGCTGTTTCAGCACTTCATTTTCTTATTTCTTTTACTTTATTTAGTTGTACATCACTTTGTGGCCGCTAAACCCACACGACACACACTGGACAGGTTATGGTTATCGGCTGACAGGGGAACATCTCTGGGGAGAGGAGTGGTCTGGAAATCTGTGCTGCTGATGTTGTGCCAAAAAATGATCATCTGTCAGAGTCGATGCCTGTATTTAAACTGCTGCAAATTACTTGTTGGCTTATAATCTGAGACAAATTTGTCAAACATATACATATTTCTCATGATGATTAAAGCTGCAATAGGTCTTTTGCAAAGTGACTTTTATATATTTTTTCTTTATCCAGCTAAAACGTCTCATTGACATTAAAAATTCCATTTTTAAGTTGCAATTTTATAGATAGATAGATAGATAGATAGATAGATATCCCTTCATGAATCTCGTTGACTGCAGTCAGTTTACTAATAGCAGCAAAGCACTGCACATAAAATCACACAGAAACAACTCTGTTGTGTGCCCACTCTAAAACAGTCCGGGTTGCACTAAACCTTCTCTTTAAATTCAATATTTTTCGGCCCGTCATTACAAAGTTATTATAATTATATAATAAGCGAGTCTATTCTTTGGACATACTGTATAAGAAGACCAACTTTTATTATGAGTCGGGGTTTTTCCAGCCACTCTTACCCCATCCTAGAAACACTGAATCTCATTAATGCGACTTCTCTTACCAGGTTGGTTTAAAGCATCATCATCCTGCTGCTGCAGCTGCTGCCCTCCAGTCTGCAGACTGTCTGCGTTTCGCTGCTGAACACAATCCACTTCCTTCATGATGCCCGTGTTTGTTCTCTAAAATCAACTGTAGGCTCCTTAAAGATGAACCGGGCCTGCGCAGAATCGATCACCGATCAGCGTGAAGGTCATGCTGATCGAACCTCCGTCAGCCTTCACCCATCCATGTATAACAGGAACCCGGAGAGACCCGAACAGGACAGCAGCTGTCATCGGTGATTTTACGAAAGATTTGTTTACGTCTGCTCTGTTCTGAGCAGGCATCTACACGGACGCCCTTCTTCTTCTGCTTCTTTGGGAGTTTAAAGGCACCAGACATCAGTTTATATCGCTTTACTGCCTCTTACTGTCCTTCTCTAAATCTAAGTGTCCAAAATTACATTTCTAAAATAATTACCCTCTAATTCTGAAAACAATATGTTAAAATACTGTCACATATCTAAGACAGTCACCATTACACCCAGTCAAAAACCATCCTTTTCTCTTTTATACGTGGGCATTTCATTTTTATTGTCACAAAATATTATTGCAAACAACTTATTCCTCCAAGTTGTCCAACAAATCCTGCTGCTCTTGTAAATAAGATAATTCTCTGGAATTACCTGCATGAAAGAAAAAATGAATTAAAAATGAATTAATTTAAATTAATTAAAAACTTAAACTCCGAGTCATTTACTGTTGTAACAAGTCTGTCTGTAACATTAACCTGTTTGCTGGCAGGTTTTTTCTTCTCTTTGATACTCATTCAATTCCTCATTCATAAAATCGTCATCAAAGCAGCAGAGCAGAATGAATTTATCTGCAACTTTTCGTTTAATACTTTTGTGTGCGCTGCATGAGGTTCCAAGTGGAATAAGTATGGTCAATTAAAAAGGTCATAAATGTCCAATTTCAATAAAAGTATGTCTGTTTATATTTTACTATACCTTTAATTTTACTATACCTTTATTGGGCTCCTTGAGGATGAATCACAGCATCAGTGTAGTGTGGCATGGACGCAATCAGCTTGTAGCTGTCACAGTGTGCAAACTGTGTGTAATGTTTAGGTTTTCAAAGAACCCAGAATGGAAGACACAAGAGGCAGAATGTTTAAAAAGTAAGACATTTATTTTCAGCGCATGCAAACCGGAGTCCCAAGGGACAGGAAAAAATTAATCCAACACACAGTGAAAGACATCAGTGTGAGCAGGCTACACAACAAAAAGGGGAGTGGACCCAGCAGCATAAGCAGCCACTTTTCAAGTTTGCACACATGAGCCTGATCTAAACCAGTTTTCTACCCTTAATTATTTCTGCCTTGCTCTTCTCTCTCTGCTCCATTCCACATCTAAAAACTGCTTCTTTATTTATTGGAACATAAGCAGAATAATAAATAAACAAACTCAAAATCAAGCAATTCCATTTCACCACTGAAAGTATAATTACACATTGTTTGTAAATTAAAAACCATGAGTGTCCTCCCTCATGTTTGGCCTAAAAAAGTTACATTCATGTATATAGAATTATAGAATTTTGTGATTATGATTATCATATTGTTTATTAAAAGTGTATCTTCTATATTTGAGGATTACCCATTCGAGTATTTTGAAAAGACCAGAAATCTACATCTACTTCTGGAACTGTACAACATTTATTTATGATGATATTTCCAAACATTTGTGTAACGGTCTTACACTCATAAAACAAGTGTTCTGTTGTTTCAGTGTTCCTTTTGCAAATACAATAATTCTCTACCATTAATTGAAGGAAATAAGCATTATTTCCTTAGATAGAATTAGAAGCAAATCTCATTATGCCAACTAATCTTTAATATTGTTTTAAAATAATGTTTATTACTTTACAGAATTTTTATAATTTTGATCAACTATTTACTGAGTAGAAACTAAATTCAATTGAAAAAAAATAATAATAAAAATCCAATATAATGAAAGCCTACCCAGATAGAAAAACTACCTCTAAGATTTCAGGATGTATTGAGGAATAAAGGCTGACCACCTTTATGATACCAAATATTAATTTCAAGCTCATTCTAATTTTACTAAATCTGTTTTTGCCTTATTTACTGTATGTATGTTTGTATACGTTTTAAACAATTACTGCACCTGTTTTCCATTTTTCCTAGCAAGATATAATTACATGGGGTTTGGCTCGAGACTTTTGAACAATACTGTATTTAATGTAATCAGTGTTGTAGCTGCATTTCTTTTTATTTGTGGAAGCTTTCATTTTATTTTACATTGACTGTGACTTTGCAGTGACTTAAATCTTCAGGAGACTCATGACGACAGCTTTTCGTCACACACACGCAATGAAAACCACTGAGAAAAGAGTCTGCGTGCCAATCAAAATGTCCCACATAAAGAGGGACGCAACTTTTAAACACCTTAAAACATTTTTAACCGGTTCTACAAAAATTAAACCGTTTTTCCTTTTAAAAAAGGAATTTTTAAAATTTAGGAAAAAAATGTCTCCTATCCTTAATAGAAAGGAAATAACCCTCCAAGGTCAATGGAAAAAAAAACATCATTACATCAATTTTTAAAAAATAAATAAATACACAATATAGCAATTAAATGTATCATTAGTTAATTAAATGGAAAAACAATAGTAGATATTTTAATTATGTCATGGTTCATGTGTTGCTGTCCATCTTGAAATAATTGAAACTTTCACTGCGGCTGATCAACAGACCATAACCTGGTTAATCTAATCAATTAATAAAACATTTAATCATGTCATTTTTGCACTCTCGTCGCTCCACAGCGGTGGTCTCACCGCCGAGGACAGAAAAGGTGTCCGCGCAGATGCCTGTTCGAAACACAGCAGAGGGCAATAAATGTTGTGAGGAATCATTTGAGTGTCCCGTTTCAATCTGTATCTTCTCCGATGACGTATTCATGGATGAAGTCGGACAGAAACGTAAGCGGCGTGATTGTGAAAGGTGGTCGGCGGTGATCGACTCTGCCCAGGCCCGGTTTCAGCTCCGCCGAGCCTGCAGTTTATTTTAAAGAAGAGAGCAAATACACGGACACCATCATGAACGAGGTGGATTATCTCCATCAGCTGAATGCCGACAGTCTGGCTGAGGAGAAGCCCGAGATTACACGGCAGCAGGATGCTGAAACGAGCCAAAGCGCCGGTGAGAATAAAAACACATTTAATGTTTGATCGGGTTAACTGTTAGCTCGCTGTGGGGTTTGTGAAAAGGTGTTTTACATCGGAAACATCGGTTATCGTTGATCTGTATAAGTGCCCAAAAATAAACGCATAAATAAAATCTGAGAGCTTTTTATTTCATCCGTGGATCTCAAATGTGAATATTAACGTTTAATAGAATTATTGTGGCGGATTTTTTTAAACGGCGGAACTTAAAGTTGAGGGTAAAGTGCGGCATCCGGACGATTTGCCAGCGCGCACACAAGAGTTGTCTTTGTAGTTCGACCGTTTTCAAATGCTCATTAAGCGTTAATAACGTGTTAATTGGGTAAGGTCCTGTATATTACAGCTAATCATTCATATAGAGCATCATTAAAATCGCGTGTACTGGTGAAAGTAAAGCGCTTTCGGCTGCGTTTAAAACAGAAATCTGAACATAAGTTGCTCTGGACCAGAGTATGCAAACATCACGAGATGAGAAATGCTTTATTTGTCCCGTATTTAAGAAATGTTTTTATTCTCAGCAGTTAAAATAATGATGAAATCTACTATTAATAATAATACCAATAAGCAGAGTTAGCTTTCCCATCGTCAGGTCTGCACCTTCCTCACTCTGCTAAATAGTTTTACATCCCTGGTGGGGATCAAATTTTACCCCCCTCCCTGTAGAGATTGCCCTGCATGGTGGTCAGAGTGTTCTCTAAATAAAAGAGAAATAAGGCAAATTCAGACCATCAGGAAACTCAGAAATCCCGTGTGCCAGACACTTTCTAGAGCGGTAAGATCAGTCCTTACAGGGTGACGTGAGGTTGGTTCTTTCATCTTGTTGGAGTGCAGCTTTCCAGAAATCACACATGCAGTTTCTTAGTGTTGCATGATGGTGCAGTTGCTGCAATAAGCTGACAGAGAGGAGCAGACACAATCCTGTGTATGAATAGCATTTAATTGTTAATTGTTAGTGTTAGTAACAAACAGAGCGCTCACAGTGAAAGATTGAACTGGTCATTGTGTGGAATCTAAAACTGACCTCACAGCTCCAGCAACAAAATAAGAAACACTTTTAATCCATTATTGTAAAAGTGGAAAGTAGCAGATGAGCCTGCCGCTCGTCCACACTGCTCCACCTCGGTCTGCAGGTCCTCACCGCTTGTTTCATATTAAATGTTGGTGCTATGGCACGGCTGGCCAACGTGGCACTAAGTGGAAGAGGGATTTTAGTCTTCCATATATTGTTACATTTGATTGGATCACCTTTGTTTGAAGAGGAAAACACGAGACAGAGAATATTAAGCTGTTAATTTCTTTAAAAATACACTTCAGTATTTTTGTAAAAGCTCTGCTTATGTTTCACAATTATGCTACAAACCTTACACTAACAGTGATATTAATCACTAATTAGAATTATAATCACTAATAATAAATGATCCGTCAGGCTTCAGAGTGTGAAGGATTCCTATGGTCACAACTCGCACCTTGAGAATAATCATGCATACATTCATAATGCAATTTGAATCTGTCAAATGCCTTTTAGTCAGACACATGTATTGTATTATAAAGGGTGATATGATGTGGTATGAAAGATTTCCTATATCAGTCCTGCTTGGAGCTGAACCAGCCTGTTAAAGAAGATGCTCCACTACATGTCCTTTCAGTGGTGCAGAGGGTCGTCAGGACTATCCATGATGGATAACCATTTGTCCGTGACGTCCGCTTCACCACAGTCTCAAGTGTCCACAGACTCAGCCTTCACAATACACTTTGATATCTTTAAAACATGATTGGATTTGGGAATTTGGGATTTAAAAGGCTAGTCAGTGCAGAGAAGCTAATCCTTTCTTTAAAGGATGAAGATGAAGAGTGCAGGAGGGGGACAGATGGAGGATCACTAATCAGGAAGTGCAGAGGATTAGTAAGGAGGAAGTAAGAGCAGCTGTGAAGAGTATTGGTCCTGATGACAAGGGCTGCCACGATTAGTCAAATAGTCACGATTATGTCGACTATCAAAATCGTCAACAACTAATTTAATAGTCGTTGTGTCGTTTGAAGCTTTGTAAGATCCAGAAAGACCTGCTCGATCGCTGGCCGGATGGTCGATGATATACAAGTCACTTAGATAACTTAAAAATGTTACTGTTTGCCTTTTTTCAGTGTTTAATTTGTTTCTGAGTAAATCTGTTTGGCTGAGATTAAAGTTATAGTTTCCACACAGGTGAATAAACGCAAACAGAAAACTGATTAAACAGAAATGTGAGATGGTTGAGAATTTACTCTAGTGTCCTGTTATATTTTAGGGAGCAAGGAGCAGACGGCTGAGTTTATTAAAGTCCACTGAGACAATCTGCAAATTTCATTAAAAGTTTGATCTTGTCTAATTATCATGTTGTCTTTATTTTTAGTTAGCACATACCTTAAACACTTCAAGCTGTAAGCTAATGAGAGCTATATAAGAGCAGATGCAAGCTGGTGCAATAAGCTGTACGCTTTATGTCCAATGGATCTGATTAGTCGACTAATCGCAAAAATAATCGGTGACTAGTCGACTATCAAAATAATCGTTTGTGGCAGCCCTACTGATGACACACCCGTGGAGGTATGGAGGTGTCTAAGAGGGAAGGCAGACTTTTTAACACAGTCCTGGAGAGTGAGAGGATGTCTGAGGAATGGAGAAGTGTATTGGAACTGATCTTCAAGAACAAGGAGACATGCAGAGCTGTAGAAACTACACAGGGATAAAGCTGATGGGCCACACCATGAGGATATTTGAAGATGTTTGCAGATGACATTGTGATCTCTAGTAAGGAGCAGGTGGAGGAGACCCTGGAGAGGTGGAGGTATGCTCTGGAGAGATGAGGAATAAAATCAGTAGAAGAAGACAGAATACATGTGTTTGAATGGGAACAAGGCAGGTGTAACAGTGGGATGGAGAGATGGAGACATATGATCTGCTGTGGCAACCCCTAAAGGAGAAGAAGAAAAATGTGAAGAAGATTGGCCCTTTCTAGTCCCTGTTGGTACTCCCATTGTGTCATTTTTCATCAGCTGAAGGTTTCTGATAATAACAAATAACTACAATTCAGCCTAGCATTTTTTAGCATCACACTGAGTCAGGATATTTCTAAATTTGACAACGTCACACAGATTTTAAAAAACAATCCTACAGATTTGTTAAAAACGTGACTAAAAGGACCTACTGTAAAAAATAACGGTAATTCCATCAAAAGGGAGTAAATAATTAGACACCAATGAATGAATATATATCTGTATATCAGGGTTTTTATGGGTGTGCTATGCTGCTGTAGAATTTTAATGTCAGTCTTTTCTGTCCATGTGTGTTTCAGTGTTACCTGAAGACATCCGGCAGCTGCTGGTGATTAAAGAAGTTCCTCAAGATTGGAGCCCCAGGCGGGACCTGCAAGCCGCCGAGTTCCTCCACATAAAGCAGGAGCAGGAGGAACCCTGGAGCAGTGAGGAGGGACAGCAGATCAATAGGCTGGAGGAGGCCAATTTCAGCAGGTTACCGTTCACTATTGTTACTGTGAAGACTGAAGATGATGACGATGAAGAGAAGCCTCAGTGCTCATATCGTCATCAAAGCCAAACAGAAGAATCCACACAGACAGAGCCGCCTATCGGCTGCTTAGCTAAACAGATCAAGACGGAAATTGAGGAAGATGCATATGGACGACTGGAATCAGCCTGGAGCCCAGATCTAAATTGTCATTTATTAGTAAATAATAAGAAAAAGGCTTTAGACTCTTCCGAGACTGAAGTCAGTTATGAAGATGATGAGGAAGAGGAGGATGTTTGGCAGGAACCTCTGTCAGATTCTGGACCTGAAACTGAAGTGGGTGGTATAGCGTGGAAGGAGAGTGTTGCAAATGAGCCTCAGTTTGTCGGTGATGTTTGCGTTAAAACATTTACACAACCGGAAACTCAGAAGCGACAACGCCGAGGAGAGAAATCACTGGCTTGTGCTGTTTGCGGTAAAACCTTCAGCTGCAATACACATCTTAAGAGACACATGACCGTCCACACGGGAGAGAAACCCTTTAGCTGTGAAGCTTGTGGAAAAAGATTTGGACTTGAGTTTACTCTTAAAACACACATGAGAGTCCACACAGGAGAGAAGCCATTTGGTTGTGAAGACTGTGGAAAAACATTTAGTCGTAATACTCATCTTAAGAATCACATGCGAGTACACACACAGGAGAAACCATTTAGTTGTGAATCTTGTGGGAAGACATTTAAATTTAAGTATAGTTTTAAAGTACACATGAGGGTCCACACAGGCGAGAGACCTTTTGGCTGTAGTGTTTGTGGTAAAGGGTTTACAGAACATGAAGGTCTGAAAAGACACATGAGAATCCACACAGGGGAGAAACCATTTGGTTGTGATATATGTGGGAAAAGATTTGGACACCAGAATGCTCTTAAAAGACACACCAGCGTCCACACAGGTGAGAAACCGTTTGGATGCGATATATGTGGAAAACGATTTAACCGCAGCACACGATTTAAGGAGCACTTAAGGGGCCACACGGGAGAGAAACTGTTCGGCTGTGACGAGTGTGGGAAAACATTTAGTTCCAATACACGACTTAAGAGACACATGAGCATCCACAGGAGAGACAAACAATTTTTGTGTGGCGTTTGTGGTGAAAAATGTTCAACATCTGAACAGCTGACGCAGCATGAAAGTTCGCACATGTTACTGCAGATAGATACTGTAACGCTGTAGCTTTTGTTGTGAAGTGTATTTATATTATTAACAAGCTTTACTTGGTCTTTTTTTCCCCTTTTCCGCCCTCATGTTTGTCTTCATTGTACTTAAAAAATAAACCAAAAAATATCCCTGAATACAAAATTTGTGGTTTTGTCCTTGCCTATATAAATAATATATATATATATATATGTTTCCATACATATATATAAAATATATGGAAACATATATGTAGAAAACTGAAGCTATCTCAAGTATGAAGTAATCTTTTTTTAAAACTGGGCAATAAATCTTTGTATCTATATTAAGTTACCCTTTTTACTGTTTTAACACGTTTTTGCTTTTATAGTAAAGTCATTCATCATTAGATGAATTATGATTTTTAATATCAATGAAACTAAACAACTTCAAAGTTATAAGAAATTATATAAAAAAAGAAACCTATTGAACGTGAGAAGTTACGCACTTTTTTGCCTCCCATGAGCAGAAGTGTTTTGTAATTTAAAAACTGTTTCTAAACACAACTTAATCAGTAAGAGTGTAAAAATAATCTGAGCGCGTTTTAAGCTATGAGCACACGTGTTGCCAAATTCAACGCTCTCACTGGTCGGATCTATTTATTCACATGCAAAAAAATAAAATGGTGCAAATTTGTCCACTGAAATTACGCAATTGTTGTGAGCAGGAGCATTACAAATCGGTGAGCCTCAAAAAATGTTTAAACCACAGCCAACAGGCTCACAGTGGTTGGCCCCTCTTGCCCCAGTGTAGAGCCAGCCCCACCTACCATACACCCAGGGGCGGTCCTAACCTGTTTGGTGCCCTGGGCGAACAGTCCCTCTGTCCCACTGTTTACTATCATAGCCAAGTGGCTAACAAAGGTAAACAGAAGTTTTCCCAACCTCTACTAATGAATGTTATCTTGTTTCAGGATACATACTAAAATCCTTTCATTTTCTCAAAAATCGACAGTGCGCCTTATGTATAAATTCTGGTTGTGCTTACTGGCCGCGAACCAATTTTATGTGGTACACAGCGCTCAGAAACCTTTCAAAAAATATTTTGGCACGACTTTGGTAAGCTACGAAACTGCACTGCTTGATAGATTGTTGGATCATTACGGCTACCGAGGAGCCTCGCGGAGTGATACGTACTCTGCTTCAACGTAATATTACCGTACTGTGTGTGTATAAGGACCACAAATGGCACCTGTTAAGAGACACGGTTATGAAGCGGATTTCAAACTCCAAGCTGTCAGTCACGCAGTAGAACTTGGGAACAGAGAAGCTGCGAAATCTGTCTTTGTTATAATGCTCAGCGTCTTTTAGTTTACATTTTGACTGCACAATTGTGAGCTTTTTGTTATGCACAAAAATAACATTGTTTTATTTTATTTATGGAGCATTATTATTTAATAAATGATGATAATTTATTTCTGAGTAATTTTTTCTTGTACATCTATGCTGTATGTTAATAAAAGTGCTTATGTGAGATTTGGGACACAGCTTTGACTAAGAGCTCTCTTTTTGTTCTTACTTTATGCCTTTAAAAAATATCAAGATGTATATCATATATCGCCATATCGCCCAGTCCTAGTATAGGGTCTCTGCCTTCCAATGTAAAGCGCCTCTGGACAACAGATGTGATTTGTTGCTATAGTTACTGTTAAATTTAATCATTGATGTCCATTCAGGACTGGAAGTTTTATATTTCTTAATATCCATCTATACTCAATGTGAATTCCATACGTTTAACAGAGCTGTTTGACTGATCACCTAATGTGTGACATTAGGTGATCATTAATAAATCTTGTAAATAATTGATAACCAGCATAGTAGGCGCTTCTCCAACGTATCAAAATATAGTTTATTTTGGGGCGATCGTGGCTCAAGAGTTGGGAGTTCGCCTTGTAATCGGAAGGTTGCCGGTTCGAGCCCCGGCTTGGACAGTCTCGGTCGTTGTGTCCTTGGGCAAGACACTTCATCCGTTGGTGGTGGTCAGAGGGCCCGGTGGCGCCAGTGTCCGGCAGCCTCACCTCTGTCAGTGGCCCCAGGCTGTGGCTACAATGTAGCTGCCATCACCAGTGTGTGAATGTGTGTGTGAATGGGTGGATGACTGGATAGCGCTTTGGGGTCCTTAGGGACTAGAAAAGCGCTATACAAATACAGGCCATTTACCATTTATTCTCCCTCTGACAGTTAAAACCATACACATTGTCTAAAATATAGATAGAGTGTGCAGCCTCAACTATTAGAAAAATGTAATGACCATCTTTATCTATGTCAGAATTCAAAATTATACCATTAAATCTTCCAAAATCTGAGTTGAACTGCTTGCAAAACAAAAAAATAGCCTTATGTTTAACACTGTTTCTTAAACCTCTTGCATTTAAAGAAATAACAGACAGAGACATAAGGATAGTAACAAAAATTAAAAGTGACAAATAAGAAAAAGCTTAGACCAAGTAAATGAAGAAAAGTTGAAATGGGAACCTGGTCACTTAACCCTTTAAAGCCGGTCAGAGCGGGCACCCAGGTAGCACTGCATGAAACCGGAAGAGTTGTACTTACATCTTATGCCATCAGCTTGTCCTCGGTCACAGTTTCCTTCCACATATATCTTTGCAAAAACTGCATAAAAAGCACTTGCAGCAACAAAAACATAATATTCCAGAAACACGCTTTGCAGATCCGATCAGCTGTTTGTAACACTTCCTACGTCCATCAGCGCGAACTATCGCATGTCGACCATGACCTGCCCGAAACCGGAAGTGGCGTCATTTTGCGGAATTGTAGTTTTTTTTTTACCATCAGGGACTCATGAGCCTATACTGATGTTTTTAAAAGTTATGTTTGACTTTATGACTTTCTGTGTCGTTTCTGGGATGCTTAGGACTCATATTGCACTGCTGGAAATAGTTTATTTTGATGCATATGCTGGGGTTTTTTGGAAATCTACATTATAATATTTATTTTCTTTTTCCCTGCAGTATATAAAAAATAAAACTATGAAGACACTTAAAATAAATTTCCTGTGGTGGGAAACTATTTTGTGCAACTTTTTTGTATTTACAGTTTTGAGGGATACGCCTCTTAAATTTCTCTAACTAGAAATATATGTAAAAAACAAAAAAACAAAAACGATTTTAAATGTTTTTGTAGTTTATTGCACTTTTTTGCAATTTATGTAATTACTATGCACTTAATGCAGACATATCATTAAAATTTGGGCTATAATGGTTGTATTGATGTATATCAACTTGAAATGCTCCCAAAAATGGCTCTACAGCATGTAAAAATATAATATAAGCTCTGGCGGACTTGGTTCTATGGCAGGTCTTAAAGGGTTAAGAGAATCCTATATAAGATGAGAACTGCAACCCCTGAGTAAGGAAATTGTGAACTTGAATAATAATAATAGGAATACAATAGTCTAAGAAAATAGAACCAATGTGGTAAAATTTTTTAAAAAAATTAAACGCTTCTAAAAGCATTTAAAGGGAGCTTTTAGAAATTTTCTTGCTCCATTTAAATGTCAAAAGGGAGTTTTTCTTTCAACATTAACGCCGTCATCACGATTAGTTCAATTTTTAAGAAATTAAAGAAATATCAACAGAGCACCTATTTATAAAGACTTAAAGTTTCATTTTTAAAACTAATTGGCCCCTTTCTGTCCTGTTTTCTGCATTATAAGCCTTATAATAATAATATTAATAATAATTATCATTATTATTGTTGTTGTTGTTGTTGTTATTATGAGTATGACTATTATTATTATATACACTGTTTCTTATATTTTGTTATCATTCATATGTTCTTGTCTATAATTTCTGCATGAAAAATAATTAAATGTTTAAAAATACATTTTAAAAGTGGCTGTTATGTTTTTTTCCTATTTAAAAAAAAGGTGCCTCCGCAAATGCCTGCCCAAAACACCGCAATAAATACATTTCACAACAACACTGAAAAATGAGCGCCCTGTCCAACTATTGATGAGGTCGTATAGAAGTCATCGATCTTCTGATCGAGTCGCCTGGTTCAATTCAAACGAGTTTACAGTTGATTTTAAAGACGAGAACAATGAATGAAGCGGATTATCGTCAACGTAACGGCACCGTGAGTCAGCCTTATGAACGAAAGCCGCAGATCAAACCCCATCAGCTGCAGGATGCTGATCTCAACCAAACTACCGGTGAGAAAATCACAGATTTAACGTGAGATGTTTCTCCGGAAGGAAACGGCTTCCTAGCTGCTAGCTCGTTGTACTGGTGGGCGAAATAAACTTTTCACCTACAAACCGGGCTTTTTAGATGATGTAAATCTGCCACAAATTGGTGTTAAAACCGCTTAAAAACGGCGGAACCTGTCGGTGGTCCTGTGTAGTACCCGGGCGTTTTAGACGGGGCACACAGCAACAGCGTTAATATTGTAGTTCAGCGTAAGTAAAAGGGCGAAATGTGATTCAAGGTGTTTTAATGTCTAGTGTTTTTACTCATCTTAATAAATATAGATTTTAGTGAGATGGCTTTATGTAGGATAAAGCCAGCTCACTTATATATCCATCCATCCATCCATTGGCTTCCGCTTATCCTTTTCAGGGTTGCGGGGGGTGCTGGAGCCTATCCCAGCTGTCATAGGGCGAGAGGCGGGGTACACCCTGGACAGGTCGCAGGGCTAACACACAGGGACAGACAACCATTTGCACTCACACCTATGCAGTTTATTTGCTTAAACTGCCCTGTCCTGTTCTTAATAAACACCTATTACTGTACCTACATTGTATTCAATTTAGTGCTTTTTGGCCACATAAATTATCTTTATAGAACTGTTTGGTTGTATTTGGTAAAATTTCTGCTTCCCTTTTGGTCAGGTTGCTCCTGAAAACACAAAAAACATAATAAGAAATCATAATAAAAAGTAAAATAGAAAGTCACCTTGGTAAAAACTGATTCCAGTTTGTCCCTTCTGGCTCAAAATGACTTGATATTATTCACCAGAGACAGATTATACCCCAACAAGTCATTTGTTGCAACAGTGGCTCCTATTAAAAGCAGTAAGAGCAGCAAAAAGGTGGAAGAAGGGATCTTTATTTTAAACAAAAGAAACAACAAGCTCTTAAGATGAATTTAGATTTTTTTTTTTTACTGACATTTAGCTGGTGATAAGTTAGCAGATAAAGATTAGGGGCGGTGATGAAGGGGTTGCTGTATTGTTTTGTTGACCTCTATTTATTGTAATTGTTTCAAGGGCTTGTTTTGTTTTTGTTACTGTTTGCTGTGTTTTTTAATAACCTGTCTCATACAATAGTCATTATTCTAACCCTTTTTATTCACATTTTAATGACAGATTATTCTTGTTTTTATCTGTTTTTTTTTTATCTGTGTTTTATATGGTTATTGTGTTGTGATATTTGTAAAATAAGTGCTCTCCAGGTGATGTCTCTGTGTGTTTCAGAGTTTCATGCTGATGTCCAACAGCTGTTGGTGATTAAAGAAGAGGTTCCCCCAGAATGGAGCCCCTCTGATGACCAGTGGTCCCAAGAGCCCCTGCGCATAAAGGAGGAGCATGAGGAACTGTGCACCACTCAAACAGCAGAACACTTTAAAGGGCTGGAGGATGCTGATACCAGCAGGCTCCCGTTCACTGCTGCTCCTGTGAAGAGTGAAGATGGTGAAGAGAAACCTAATTCTTCAGAGCTTTACTGTCATCAAACGAGTAAACAAATAAAAACTGAGACTGATGGAGATGACTGTGGAGGACCAGAATCAGCCAGAAACCTTGATACAAAAAGTACTTTACAACCTAATGAAGTGAAAAATGATTCGGACTCCTCTGAGACTGAACTCAGTAACGATGGTGATGAATGGCAGGGACCTTTGTCAGATTTTAGACCTGAAACTGAAGACAGTGACAATGCTTGGGAGGCAAGCAGGTCACCTGAGTCAGGTGTAAATTGTCATGTGAGATGTGACACTACCGAAAAACCCTTTAGCTGCTCTGAGTGTGGAAAACGTTTTCTCCACAGGCAGTCTCTCCACAGACACATGAGAATCCACACTGGAGAGAAACCTTTTTGTTGTGCTGTTTGTGACGAGAAATTTAGCAGGAAGACACATTTTAAGACGCACATGAGAGTTCACACAGGCGAAAAACCCTTTGATTGTGGTTTTTGTGGTAAAAGGTTCAGCCAGAAGTCAAATTTTAAGGAACACTTACGAGTCCACACAGGAGAGACTCCATTTGGCTGTGATGCTTGCGGGAAAAGATTTAGAGTTAATTTTACTCTTAAAAGACACATGCGAGTCCACACAGGAGAAAAACCATTTGTTTGTGTTGAGTGTGGAAAGACATTCAGTTCCAATACGCACCTTAAGACACACACGAGAGTCCACACGGGAGAGAAACCATTCAGCTGTGGTGTTTGCGGCGAGAGATTTGCACAGCAAGGGGTTCTGAAGAGTCACACACGAGTTCACACAGGAGAGAAACCTTTCGGATGTGGTCTGTGTGGAAAGAGATTTAGACAGCAGAATACTCTCAAGAGACACATGAGCGTCCACACGGGAGAGAAGCCGTTCTCCTGTGGCGTCTGCGGCGAAAGATATACCAGACAGGGAAGTTTGAAGAGACACATGAGTGTACACACAACTGCAGCGTCAACAACTGAATCACATGCTTGTCATTTTGTGCCTGAACATCTCGAACCTTTTGGGTTATAAACACTTGACTTCTGTAGCTGTTTTCTGGCCTTTGATGGACAGGGCGCCTTTCAGTCTGTCTCACTGATTTTTGATCGAATGTATAAACACTGCATGACAATCTGTCTGCTGGCTGTGCTAAATATGAAGTACTAATTTTACTGAACAGTAATCTAAAGTTTTTATCACACATTTCTCATTACTAATGCATTATAAAGTAATACCTGCACAAAACCGAAAAACAAAGGACATGCAGAAATGATTATTTTTAGTAGATATTTTGAAGTATTTGCCCAAAACAACGAAAAGTAGGTGACTGACAGCCTGTAGAGCAGCGGTCTCCAACCTTTTTTGCGCCATGGACCGATTTATGCCCGACAATATTTTCACGGACCGGCCTTTAAGGTGTCGCGGATAAATACAACAAAATAAAAGTAGTACCGGTACCGAAAAAAAGAAGATTTATTCATAACACACGTGAAAAGACCCAGAAAAACCGAGTTAACGATCAAAACGATAACAAAATAACGCTGAAAACCGATAAAAACCCTGAAAACTATACATTTCACACCTGAGCCTCTACTCTCGCGGCCCGGTACCAAACGACTCACGGACCGGTACCGGTCCGAGGCCCGGGGGTTGGGGACCGCTGCTGTAGAGCACTTCACAGACGATGTTCTTGTGACTAGTATTTCTGATTTGTAGTTTGCTTTTCATGTGTAAAATATGCTGCTCTGTTGCCAGTAGACCTGTCTGTCTGTGCCTGGTGATAAGCTGCAAACATAAACATAAATGCCCTCTTTATGTAAAAGTGCTCGTAGCTAGACTGGGCTGACTTATTGATCCTGATTGCAAATGTTAATTTAATAAATCCTGAATATGCTGAGTTTTTTTTTTCCTCATAGTGCAGGCCTCTGGAATTTCAGTCTTGTTGCTTCCTTCACAATTAACTGTCTTAAAGATGGAATAAAAACTGTTTCTTCCTTATTTGCAGATTACCACACATTTAATTTTTTTTTACACTAATAATAATTGAACAATGTTTTTGGGTTTGTTTGTGGTTATAGAGCATTAGCAGTATGAATAAGGACTTTTTTTAATTTGGATGATTTTTCATTGCACTTAAATGAGCACACTGGTTGTCTGACAGTGAATAGAAAATACAATATGTATTTTCTATTTCTCTATTTTGCAGTTTATTTGCTTAAACTGTCCTCCACCCATGAGGTGTGTTTATAATAAAGCCTGAAATTAAAGTTTAGTGAAATGCACGTCTATTACCAGGTCAACAGGGGTCACCATCAGCCCCAATAACAGTCCAGGAAAGGCGATAGAGTCCAAAGAAGACAGAAACTGTGGATCTACAAATATGAACATCTAGATGTCTGAAACTGTACATATACAGTATTTTTCAAATAACATTGTTCTTGCAAATATAAGAGATGATGTTAAAATGGCTGGTTTTAAAGAATAATTCTGGTTGGATTTTGAATGTTATTAATTGTTATTTTTGTTTGTATAACAACAAACACATCTCTTCTTTCTGTTTACATTAATACTCATGTAAAACAACTACAGTGAATCTCGATATTGCCACACAAAGATTCCAGGAAAAAGATGAGAACTTGGCAGTGTGACATTACAGGGTGTGGTGGCTGACCACGTAGCACGTTGCCAACACACTTCTGACTAATAACTAATAATAGCAGACCTCCTCTGGCAGGAAAAACATCAGCAATGATCCTGGAGAATTTAGCTGTTGCTGTCCATCAAGCTGCAAAGGTTATGAGGTCATTTCCAAAGAAGGCTGTCATTGTACAATTAAAAATATTATTCTCTTATTCATAAGTGAAAAATATTCAAGGTAAATGTTAATGTTCGCAGCAGTTTCATCCCAAGTGCAGTGCTCAGAGAACAAAAAACTCTACAGGCCTCAGCATGTTAAATCTTCACACTGAACATGGTTGGTTTGGAAGTGTTGCCAGCAGAACATCTCAGCTGTCTGAAAAGAACATGTCAACATGGCTTAGGCATGCGATGCTGCCTCTGAACAAACGTGGGTGGGAGAAGATTTCGGCTTGGACACCTTCCAGTCACTGAGTCAACCACAAACTCTATCCCGAAGTATTCCAGATTCAACTATGAGGACATCAGTCCAACAGCTAAAACTAAATGGTAAATAGTCTGCTTCTCATGTAGCACTTTTCTACTCCAGCTGAGCACTGAACTACCCTCCAACCTGATGAGTAGTAGGTGACCTGCTCTACCTCCTGAGCCACAGCCACCCCCCAAAAGGAGACTGTTTGGTGAAAACTTTACGGTGGCCCTGAGAGGCCAAACGGACTGCAACTTCAGAAAACACTTGCAAAAAGAATAATGTTGCAAAAAGAAAAACGCTGCAAAAGCACACAAAACACAACGGAAATAGGAATAAACACAATGGAAATGTTTCTGGGGAGACAACCCGATGGACCAGTTGCACGAACCAAAACATGTATGTATATTCCAGATATCTGTATTAGAATCATATGATTACAACACATCTACCTCTCCTCCACTTCTTTGAAGTGTCTCCCAGTCCCAGCGCACTTGTTAGCATGTTTAGGTTCGTGCAACTGGTCCGTCGGGTTGTCTCCCCAGAAACATTTCCATTGTGTTTTTTCCTATTTCCGTTGTGTTTTGTGTGCTTTTGCAGCGTTTTTCTTTTTGCAGCGTTTTTCTCTTTGCAAGTGTTTTCTGACGTTGCAGTCCGTTTGGCCTCTCAGGGCCACCGTAAAAATTTCCACAAATATAATAATAACCACTGCAGCCAAGAAGAAAGCCTGACGAGCCCAGTTGTAAGTAAGCTATTAAGACTCGACTGTACACCGTGTTCGTGTTTTCCTCCAAAAACAATAAGTTCTGTTGGAGCAGCCTTTCAACGCCTCTCTCTGTCTCTCGCTAGCAAAGTTGACCCAGACAACAAAGTAAAGCTAGTTTTCGGCTACGAGCCGACACAGAACCCACCGTATTAGCCAGAGGTCCCTTTACTACGGTTCAGAGCCGCGGACCTTCAGTAACAGTAATAAATCACAGCAATAGTACATTCATGTAGTTGTAAACAGCATAATAATATATTAAGTAATCCAAAGTATTCAGAATACGTTACTCTCATTGAGTAACGTAACGGAATATGTTACAGAATACATTTTGGGGCATGTATTCTGTAATCTGTAATGGAATACATTTTAAAAGTAACCTTCCCAACACTGCTGGCTGATTATTAGATATTTGTGTTTCAGAGCAGTTGAACAAGTGTGCCTAATAAAGTGGCCTGTGAGTATATATGTGCCCCTTTGTTGTTCTCCTTTAAAGGAGGCAGAGTATAAACGTGTCTGAAGGTCCGATCCACACTCCAGACCAGTTAGTGGTGGTAATGCATCGGTTTGCACGCCACCAGTAAAATCATAGATGGGGTGAAGGTGTCTGCGCAGGTGCCTGTTTAAAACACAGAAGACCTCTGTTTTGGTGATCCATGGTGATCGATTCTGCGCATGCCTGGTTCATCTTTAAGGAGCCTGCAGCTTATTTAAGGAAGAAAACAAACATGAACGAAGTGGATTATCATCGAGAGCACAAGACCGAGAGTCTGGATTTAGAAGAAAAGTCCGAGGTTAAACTCCGTCAGCTGCAGGATGTGGATAGAAACCAAAGTAAGTAAAGAAGGAAAAATCTCAGCTTTCATGTGGAGGAGACGGATAACTGCGAGCTCCCTGCAGGGCTGGTGAACAGAACTCCTCAGCTTCTCTTAATATGAGTCGCTCCTTAAATCCCACGCAGAAGACGAACTACAAAAAGCTCATCTTAAACACTTTGCCCCGCGTGTTTTATCCCCACTGTGTGTAAACACAGTCTGTGTAAACAGTATCTAAATATCAAAGTTGGAAATATAAAGGTAAAAAATCTACACTGTCTACAATAAAATGTGGGTCACGTTGAGATTAGTTGCTCATCGGTGCCAAAAACATAGTCAAGAGGATTTATGCAGTGGTTATAAAAATAATAATAATTTAAAAATGACCTGTTCTGCAGTATCGTGTACTGCATACATCATAATCCACTCTTTTTAGCTACTTAAAATCTCACTGTAGAACTATTTTGCTCTTGAAAGAGAATTTCTTAAAAATATTAACTGGAAAAATAATTTAAAAATAATGTAAAGGTCACATTGCCAAAAACTGATTGCAGCTTCTTTTTGACTCAAAATGATTTGATACCATTTGTGAGAGATCTGTTTGACAGATGATAAGCCAACAAGTCACAACAGCTTTAATCCTACAGGCTGGGACGGCACTTCCTCTTTTTTCTTTGATAAAGGATGCTGCAATGTATGCTCTGCTATAGGAGGTAATAAGGAAGTAATAAACTAAAGAATTGAGAGAATCCATCCAGTTCTTGACCTTGAAATATAATATTATAATTTAAACATCAAAATGTGAAATTACTCGAGTGCGAGGCAGTTTGTTGATATGTTGTTTTCCTTGTCATTGTATTTATATATGCTGATTAAGATACACTTCTGGGGCCTATACTACAAAACACCCTGAGTTTACCCAGGATGTCTTTTCCTTATCTGGCCTGCAGTCAGACTAAGAGGTCATACAAAAGCGGTTATCAGCTTGATAAGTAAGCACAGGGTTTCTTAATCTCGCTGAGTAGGTAAAAGAGGTAGCGTTGCTGCTTTTGACCAATCAGAAACCTGAAGAGGTCTAGTGGGGTTTTTTTATAAAGTAAGGTAGAATTATAATATTAGATGTTGTGACAAAGTGGCTAGGACAGAATTCATTTGCCATTTGTCACTTGCATATATTGTTATTTTATGTTCTGTTATCCTATAGTCTATCATAATGCTTTAATGTAAACACAGCACATGTAACCTTGGCTCTACATACTATCCCGGGTCTGTTTGTGGTAGCATTGGTTATATTCATTTCATCTGTGCAAATGTACTTAAAACTAAATGTCACTTTATCATTAATTGATTTGGATCTTTCATTTGTTTGTGTAGTTTGGTTACACTTACCATTGTCTGTTCCTTTGAGCAGGTCCTATGTGTAAAACAGGTGTGTGGGAAGGGCCGCCCCAGTACTTCCTGATTTTATAGGATATGATGTCACTGATTATGTCAATTGGGTGTAACCAAATTAAGGGGTGTTTCTTTTGTGTAAAATTGTTTATTTCATTTAAAATAACCTCATGAGTCAGATTAAGTGAAGATTGACTTTTCAAACTGTTTAGTTGGGTGGATGAGTTTGTTAACTGGAAAAACAAACTCATTCACCCAACTAACCCTGTTTCTTTGTCTAGACTGTGTTATTTAGTCTACCCTGTTTTTCCCAATGGTAGAGGTTAATGAGATCCAGGTGTGAGTGGAATTCTATATAAAGCAGGTGAGCGGTTCTTATGTTTTTGTGATACAAATTGTTGAAAGGCGACACCAGAAAATAAAGAACACTTAAAAGAAACTTGAACAGTCTGCAGATGCTGTCTTACTATCACTTTCCATGCTGCTTATTTTACGCTACTTCACAGATGTATTAGGTGCATGTGTTTTGTCATTTGTGTTTTAATTATTAGTAAAGTGTGAAAAGAAAATCACTTTCCAGTAATAAAAGAAGTTATATGAAGTGAATTTGTCATTAGGACAAAATAAAGATTTTTTTTTAAAGGCAAGAAAAAATACAGCGTGTGTAATTTAACAAACGTGTCAATAAACGTGTTTTAGGAGCATGAAAAAAAAGCTGGAATAAAGAAGCTCTTACGAGTCAGTGTGTTTGTAGATGCTCATCAGAGGAAGACGAAGACTTCAGATGCTCTTCAAAAAATCTTTAGAGCTTCTTACTATTTTTTGCTATTATTATTATTTGCTATTGTCTATATGCCATTTTTGGAAGTAATAATAACAATGATCATGATCATAATAAACTTTATTGATGTAGTACATTTCAAGAGCTGAGTTTTACAGCAATAAAACATTTAAGAAAAGTTAAATGTGAAACAGCAGTAGGTAGGAAAATACTGGCAGTGCAGTGAGATTAAAACTGAGGAATAAAATTAGAAATCCCAAACAGATAAAGCAAATATAAACTAGCCTCGCTTCGTAGCAAGGCTTAGATTCAGAATCAGCAAATCACCATGATGGGCTGCCATGTGGGATATAAGCACAACAGCCCCTGCTGACCCTGAAGTGCTGCAACTAAAATAAACTAAATCTCTTCACTGATTAAAACAACATCTAACATCAACTTTAAAATTCATGTTTCTTCTAGAAGATAGTAGCAATCTCTCCTTTATACAGATCTATAAAAGGATGTTGTTTGTCTTTGTCCCCTTGTTTTTATAAAAAAAAGAAGAAGAAAAAGAAACATAAAACACAAAAATCGAAAAAACATTTATTTCAGAACACCTCTGTATGCATTGCTTATCATGCCTATTAAAAACATAATATATTGGCTCTTTTAACCAAAGTTACAGTCCATAATGTGCATGCGTGTTTCATCGGTGCCTGCAGATGTTCAGCAGCTGCTGGTGATTAAAGAAGAGGTTCCATGGAGCCCAAGTCTGGACCAGCAGGAAGCAGAGCATCTCTACATAAAGGAGGAACAGTGGAAACTCTGCAGAAATCAGGAGGAAGACCTGGAGGAGACCAATATCACCAACTTCCTTGTAAAGAGTGAAGATAATGAAAAGAAATGTATGTCCTTGGAGCTTCAGCCAAGCCAAACTGAACACATCTCAGAGGCTGAAGCTCCAAACAGCAACTCAGCCAAAGGGAGGAATCCAGAAGAGGATGGAGGTATACAGCTGTCAGATGCTAAGTTACACACTGTGGAGAAACCATTTGGTTGTGACAGCTGTGATAAAGCATTTAGTTGCGATATGCATCTCATAAGGCACATGAGAGTCCACACAGGAGAGAGACCTTTTGTTTGTGACGTTTGTGGCGAAAGATTTACACAACAGGAGGTTCTGAAGAGACACACGATAGTTCACACGGGAGAGAAACCGTTTGGTTGTGACATTTGTGGCAAAACATTTAGACATCAGAATACTCTTAAGAGACACACGAGTGTCCACATGGGAGAGAAACCATTCGAGTGTTCTTTTTGTGGTCAAAATTTTAGCCAAAAGACTCATCTCAAACAACACTTTAGAGTTCACACAGGAGAGAAACCATTTGGCTGTAACGACTGCGGTAAAATGTTTTGTCGCCATGCGCATCTCAAGAGGCACACGAGCGTCCACACCGGAGAGAAACCATTTAGCTGTGGAGTTTGTAGCAAAAGATTCACCAGACAGGGAAATCTGAAAAGACATATGAGGGTCCATACGTGATAGAATTGTGTTTGTTTATTTGTTTTTTAACAATAACATAGTATTTTATACCTTTTTATTATTATTTTTTAATCTGTTGCTTCATTTCTTCTATATTTGTTACAAATTCAGAAATACAATGAGAGCTGGATTAGGTGTCAATGAATAGAACCACCTTAGAGAGTAAAAGGTGAAACTTCATCATCAAGGGTCAGACTTTTCTCGCCAGGATCAGCATTTAGGACCAGGTTTTTTTTAAATACTGTGCTTTTAAAAAAAAACTAAGGTGGAGTTATTTGGCAACTGGAGTAATAAACATGTTGACACACGCCAAAGACAGCTTTTCAGGAGAACCACCTCATACCACCTGTGAAGCATGGCGGTGGACATTTTATGATTCAGGGTCATCATCACTGTACGTGTTCAGAGGATGTGATTTCATCCAAGTTAGTTAAACAGGAGTTTAATGATGGTCCTGATCACACTATTAAACCCCACAGGTGATGCTTTAAAAATGCAGAAATTGTGGCTTCAAAGCCCAGATGCAGTTTGGAGAGTTTTGTATAAGAGAGTGGTAAAATGCTTTTTTGCAGGCTGATGTAAGAGGATTGTGGATAATTATGCTAACAGCAACAAGAAAGAAATTACTTCTTTTAAAACTACTGTCTGAGAATAATTATGTCTTTATTTTTGCACATACTGCTGTTTTGTGGCTGAATAAATGACCGGAAAAGCTGGTTGTGGTGTTGCACTCTTTGTCTGTAACAACAGCATGCAGTGATTCATTGACATGTGTCAAGAGACATGAAAATGCAGTTTATAAGCAAGAACAGAGTTTGTACAATTCTAAAAAGCTTGAAAGTTGATATTTGGTGTGATGATGGGTGTCTTTGTTCTTCAGCACACTCTGAACTCTCTGAGGAAGCTTCCTGTTATTTTTAAGTAGTCTTCAGGAATTGTAAAACTAAAACTTTTGCGAGATCTCACAAAACAAACTCGGGATCTCGCAAGCCGCAGTCTTCGAAGCCGACCGGGAGGTCGAGGCACGATGTGCCGGGAAAGCGGTGTTCCTCCCGGCTGTAGTAGGTCTCGACCTCCCGTTAGCTTCAAGATGGTGGGTGTCAGATCTCCAAAAACGTCGGAGCACTTTTGCAAATATGTGATGTCTTGTAAACCGAGCAGATATCTGACGTTTACACAACTACATTCACGCCTCAAAATATCTTAAAAGTGTATTTTGTGACTCAAAAAGAGTAATATTACAACTAAGTAGCTGCCGCCATTGTTGGAATTCAACTTTTGCGAGATCTCGCAAAAGTCTGTCTTAATTTTTTTTTCTCCCATGTCCCCTGCGGGGCTCCGTATGATTGGAACCTGATGAATGTAAAAGCAAAGAATTACCAGATTTTTTTTTTTTTACCTAATTTTTGTTTCTAAGAAAAATGAGAGCCACATGAGAGGATATTCATTTAAAATTTCGATAGAACAGTAGCAGTATAATATCCTCGTAAGTGGGTATCAGGCCCTTGTAGAGCAAAATTTAGTATTTTGGTCTAAATAACCCAAAATGTGATTACCTCATATGTGGACGCCAGGTCCTAGGAGGTTAACTCTTCTTTTGATAGTCATTTGTATAGTTGTATAGTTTTCCTTCCTCTTAATGGTTAGCTTAATTAATGTAAGCTGTTCCTTGGATTCCCTTCACGGGGCACAAATAGCCTGTTTCCTTTCGAACATTTATAGTTGGAATTTTTGACCTAACTAAACTTTAGCTTTAGTTAGGTCAAAAGCTTCTTTTTGCCCACCCGTCCCATGTGGAACATGTATTCATCTTTATGTGTGGTTTTATAACTTTTAAGTGCTTTGCAAATATTTGATATTATTACATCCAATGAAGGTTATATGACTTGACCTCACATGCTTATAAATTTGTTAAAACAACATCCGGGTAGCGTTGGAAAATGTTAACAAGCTCCTCCGGTCTCTAGGCTACAGGATTTTTGAGTTCTGCCAATATTTTGCACTTACCTTTAAGATCTAACTAGTCCTAATGACAGCTTTAATAAAAAAAAACAAAAACAACCCAGCTGTTTTGTTGAGGACAGTCTCACCAAAACACTGAAGAAGAAGAGTCACATGCTGTTACTGTAACAAAAAGGTAAGTCTGAGAACATTCTGATGCGTTACAGGAACACACCTTTAATAAAACACTTTGAGGGACAACATGCAAATACAGCAGTACATGTAGTAGTGTTCTCGTCAACAGGCAGCTGAATCTGAAAGTCATTTACATTACAGTACATACATTTTACAAACAGGATTGGCTGAAATGTATATTATATTACAAAGTAGTATTTTTCAGTGACCCTGCCAGTAGCACATAGTAAAAGAAAAAAAAAAAACATTCGTTTAGTGATGCTACATAGGAACTAGGGTTGGGCGATATGTAAAAATTTTCCAATCGTCAGTCCAACAATTGCCAATGGGCCATATATTTGTGCATGCGCAGACGTCTTGATGGGCGGGGCTATGTAATCATGCACGTTTACAACACAGAAGAAGTTCAAACATGGATGAACTAATTTCCAAAAAAAAAAAAAAAAAAATGCTGTCAGCGTTAACGCGGCTTAAACGCGGTCATCACGATTAAACTTTTTAACGCTCTCGACCCATCTGGAGTGCAGAATGAACAAAATTAGGACAAACTGCCGAAATGCGTTGACAAGAGACATTTCAGGGATTTTGACTCAGTCTGCGCTCCAGATGGGTTAATTGTTAATCGCGTTAGTCATGATGAAGGAGTGTTAACGCTGACAGTACTAAAAAACCAGATGAAAGAGGTAAACCTAAGGATGTAACCAAAGCGGTGTGCCACTTGTGCAGACGTATAGTTCGAGCAAAGTACTCAAACATGACTAACTTGCATGAGCATGCACGTGTCCAGTGGCTGAGTATGCTAGGCTATCAACAGCTTCTACAGCTCCATCAACAAGCACTTGGGCGCACTCTGAGGTGGGGGCATTTGCTCACAGATGAAAGAGGGTGCTGTTAAAACAGCGCTATTATTATTTTTTTCTGTTGACTGCTTCTATTAGCTCCATCATTATTAGCAAACTTACTCATGGGCAAACAAATAAATAAATCGCCCTTGTAAAACTAGTCGATATATTCGTCCAATTGCCCAACCCTAACAGGGACTACCATAATAATCGACCATAACAGTTTTTAAATGATGTTTTCTGTTCAGATTAGTTTCATTCAGACTCACTGCTTAAACATCAAAACACATTATAAAAAAAGTCTTTGTACGAGCACAAGTATTGGTGTGGACTGACATACAACAGAGCCCAACAGAGAGTTAATACGTAGCGCAGGCTTAAATTAAGTGTTTTTAGTAACAGTACAGTTGTTTTCTACTTGAGTTCTTTAAATAACAAAACCTGAGGTTAGCTTGGGGAAACTAAAGAAGCCTCAGCATTAGTATTTCATTAAACATCCAGCAGATGAAGCAAATATCATTTTGTTTAAAATATTCTGAACTACGCACTAAAGAAAGCTTAAAAAACGTAAACATTACAGGACAATAAAAAAAATGCTGTGGTTCTTGCAGACTTGCCTCCACACGGCAAATAATCTCTTACAACAAACCGAGCAGCCTTGACGTTTTCATTCTGCGTGGACTCTCATGTGTGAGTTAAGATGCGTCTTACGATTAAATCTCTTGCCGCATTTGTTGCAGTGAAAGGGTTTCTCTCCCGTGTGGAGCCTCATGTGCTCCTTAAGATGCGTCTTTTGGTTGAACCTCTGGCCGCACTCGTCGCATCCGAACGGTTTCTCTCCCGTGTGGACTCTCAAGTGAGTCTTAAGATCTGTGTTTCGGTAAAACCTTTTACCGCAGTCCTTGCAACCGAAAGGTTTCTCTCCAGTGTGGACTCTCATGTGGGTCTTAAGGTGCGTCTTTCGTTTAAACGTTTTATCACATTCACTACATTGAAAGGGTTTCTCTCCTGTGTGCACTCGCATGTGTGCCTTAAGATGCGTCTGCTGGTTAAACCTTTGCCCACAGTCTTCGCAGGCAAGCGGTTTCTCTCCGGTGTGGACTCGCATGTGAGTTGTCAGATTTCCCTGCTGGCTGAACCTTTTACCGCACTCCTCGCAAACAAACGGTTTCTCTCCGGTGTGAATTCTCATGTGCGTCTTAAGGTGTATCTTTTGGTTGAATCTCTGTCCACAGCTACTACAGCTAAAGGGTTTCTCACCTGTGTGGACCCTCATGTGTGTCCTGAGATCTGATGTTCGGTTAAATCCTTTACCGCAATAGTCGCAACTGAATGCCTTCCCCCCGTTGTGCATTTTCTTGTGCCTCTTAAATTCTGATTTTCGGTAAAATACTTCACTACACAACTCGCAGATAAACTGTTTCACACCTGTTGGAGCCACCACCTGGGAATCTACGTTTTGCTTTACCTCGCAGCTGTTATCAACCAAACAGCTGGAAGGAGTTTGTCCTGAATGGCATGTCAGCTGTTTCTGAAGACACTGCTTGTAGATAAACTGCTGACCCCACAAAGTGCAGCTTAAGAATTTTTTTGCCGCATTACAGTCCGCATCCATATTTAAGTCTGACTCCAGTGCACTGCCCTCCTTCCAGCCGCCATCGCTGTCTTCGTTTTCAGGTCCAGACTCATCAGTAGTCTCAGAATAGTCTGAAGCCTTTTCATCAGTATCAGGTTTAAACTCACTTTGAAGATCCGGATCACTGCTCGGTTCTGGTCCATCGCTCTCAGGCTCTGTATCTCTGTTGTCCTCAGCTTGGCTTTGATGAAAGGGTAAGAACTGAGGTTTTTCTTCATCATCTTCAGTTTTTACAGGAACCGCAGTGATTATGACCTTAATGATATCCGCCTCCTCCAGACCACTACTCTGCTGTTCCTCGTGGCTGGTCAAGATTTCCTCCTGTTCCTCCTTTATGTGGAGGGTCTCCGGGTTCATGCTGGTCCAGACTGGGGTTTCACTCATGAGGAACTTCTTTAATCACCGACAGCTATTAAACATCTGCAGGAAAAACAGGAACAAGTTAGGGATGTAACTGTGTCGACAGTTAAATCCAGCTGAAGAGCAGATTCTCAGCTTTAATTCAACAGGCTGAACAAAAATGTAGCATTAACCATAAAAAAGTAAAGCCAATTTTATGCAGAACACTTTTATTCCTTTTGTTTTTCTTATTTTTTTAATGAATGGCCGATAGGCAAACTAAGGCAAGATTTTCTACATTACGTCTTAAGAAACGCCTCTGAATGCAATATGATGCTCATGCTTCTTTCCCTGCACATCAATTTTGAAAGCTTTTTGACTTTTCCTAACACTGATGATCAGGATAAACGGCAGCAGATTAGAATCAAGCATAACATTTGTACATATTCTAAATCATCAAATTAATATACGCAGTTTCCTGTAACAAAGCAAGTCACAGTTTTCACTTTAGTCAGTGATTTTAGTAAAGCACGGCTTAACAAATTGCACACATAAAACATGCTGTAAAGAAAAGAATCAGTGAAAATGTGGTGATTCCAGCTGATTTATATCAAACCTGCTCGCTCCTAGCAGTTTTTGTTTTTATTCTATCAGCTTCAGACTCAGTACAGATTAAATATAAAAACTGACTTCAAGCATAGGCTCAGTCTACGTACAAATTTAATATGAGATCAGTAAGTACAGTTTACATGACCTGTTTTAGGATCATGCCAGTAAAACAATGAAATTGTAAAACTGTTTGCTACCAACAGGAAAAAAACAGGCAAGAAATAAAATTGCATTTATTTCTTTAGAACCTTCTACTATTCACACACAGAGATCCAAGGGATCTTCCAGGAATGATGACGCTATTTCATGGTGAATTGATTGGTCAGTAGGCAGAGATTTCATACGTGCTGATCTCTAATCTGGAGTGTTAGGGGTATGAAATACAAAATCCTGCTTTGTGGTACCTGCTGCAGACCTCTGGGGAATCAGTGGGAGGGTCTAAAGATTTTCAGTAGCTTCTAAAGTCTTTGTGTTTCCCTGATGAGCATCAGTAATATAAATAGATCCTTAACAGCAAACAATTTTATTATTCTATAAGCATCATCTGATCGTAACCTACACTTTACTTGCTTGTACATAAGCCTATGTTTGAATTCTGTTTTTATATATTATTCTTTACTCTCAAACCCTAAACAGCACCAAATCTGCAGCCAGCAGAATAAAAACAAATTGTTGGGAGCAGGTTATGTTCAGATTTTCAGTTTAAAATAATGTGGAAGTGCCGTGTTTTTATACCTTTATAAAAAGATGAATATTTTACACTGCTGGAAACACATAGTACAAACTAGGAATAAACTAGGCTAAATCACCAGATTAATGACTTCTTGTCCTTTATAGAGAAGTCCTGCAATATCCTTGGATATGTAATAAGTTCTGAGGTGCCATTTTTCTTCATTTGTTTGTATTTTCATATGTTTATTAATAATCGTTAAAGTACGATCATATTGGATAATACTGGATTTGCCGCAGTCTAAAAAAAACCAAACAAAATCATGATTTTTTGGAGGGGGGGAGGGGGGGGGGAATCGGCCTCAACAGGATGTCAATGTTTCTGCACTTCCGGTTCAGACAAAGAGCTGGAAACCGTCCGACTCGCCAGCTGCTCTCTTCCCCCCCTGCGGCTGCGGCCTTCTGCGGCCCCCAATTCAGGCTCAGCTCATCTAATTCGGGCCTATATAATCCATAAAAGCGCCCAAATACTGCATTTCATCGCAGTTTTTGTCACAGACCGAATAAAAAAAGATTTTTTACTGTAAAAATAACTTGGCTGTGTGCGCGCTGTAAACCGTCCGGGTATCCGCTTCAATCCTCGCTATTGGGTTCCGCCTTTTTCATTCGCGTTAATACTTCATTATTAACTAATAAATAGCCAAACTATGGTCTTTTGTCATTTGTGTGCCGTTTGGGATTGACAAGAGATGAGATACTCCGTTTTTGTGTAACTCGTTTCTTCATCCACCCCCTACGATGAGCTAGCAGCTAGCCGTTTCCTCCCGGAGAGTCACTGCGCGTTAAATCTGATTTTTCTTACCAGCGATCTCGTTTTTAATCGATCTCCTGGTGCTGATAGACTTCGAGGGGTTTAATTTCTGGGTTTAAGTCATAAGACCGTCTCAGTGTTGCGGTATTGAAGATCCACTTCGTTTATTGTCTCCTTTTTGCTGCTCTTCTTTGGTGAACAGTGCACGGGGAGCTGACTTCAGGTGAGTTAGCACCACCTTCTGGATTGGAGTGTGAACTGAAACCTTTGGCGCCGGTTAAAAGGCGTACAAGTGGGATGGTATGTCACTCAGTATGACAAAACATATCTTGAAGTAAAAGTTCATTTAAAATAACGATAACCTCAAATATAAATGAGTGTAAATTTAAATAAAACATATTAAACAATTAATAACAAAGAAAACATTCTTTCTTTTTTTTTTTTTAGCTGATGGCTTTGTGCCAAACTAATGCATTTACACATCATGTGTTGACACACAGCTATTCTCAATGCATATCAGCAAGGTGGCATAGCACGTTTAGAGGCCCTATGTCATATCAGATCTTAAGTTAAAGAATAGATATCTTTCTCACAAGAGACATGTGTAATTTAGTTTAAAAGAAACAATCATTCAGTGCCTGTTGGGGCACAAATTTCTGGCTGTCATGCAGCCAAAATCAGCATAATTCTAATTTTATATTCCAAAATATTTAGGATCAAAATAAAGAAACCGTGCTCATAATGCAGAATCATGATATTATGCATTAATTAATATTTAATTTTGAATGTTTATAGAGCTAATATATTTTGGTACTTAGAATTTTGGAGATTTTAGGATAGAAGTAACTAAAGCTTTAAAATAAATGTTACGGCGTACAAAATTTAGTGGAGAAAACATTACAGCATGGAAAAGGTGGTGCAAGACTCCTGATGAAGGTTTCTTCCTGTTAAAAGGAGTTTTTCCTTCCCACTGTCACCGGGTGTTTGCTCACAGGGGGTCATTTCATTGTTGTACTTTCTAGTTTTATTGTAGTGTCCTTACCTTAAAACAGTGGTTCTTAACCTTGTTGGAGGTACCGAACCCCACCAGTTTCATATGCGCATTCACTGAACCCCTCTTTAGTGAAAAATAAAATATGATTTTTTTTTACTGGTGCACAAAATGAGCCATGCATCAACAACAACAACAATCTTTATTTATAGAGCACATTTAAAAACCAGCGGTATACCAAAGTGCTTAACATAAGAGACAGAGAGGTAACACGAGTATTATAATGCCTTAGCAAAGTATCAAATATCCTCACAGGTCAATGCCACTAATACACAGGGGTAATATAAAATGCATATCAAAATAAAAACATAATAAAAGCACAAGCCATAAAAATATGTATAAGAAAAAATAGAATATGTCTAAAAGTCAGGTGCGAGCATTAACAAGCAGGAAAGGCAAGATTAAACAAATAGGTTTTTAACCGTGATTTAAAAGATTGGATGGAATCAGACGCCCGGATCACAATCGGAAGGTTATTCCACAACTCTGGTGCAGCCAGGGCAAACGCCCGGTCACCTCTAGACTTCAGCCTGCATGTCATGGCGGAGGCTCTGCCGAACCCCTGAGACCAACTCACCGAACCCCTAGGGTTCGATCGAACCCAGGTTAAGAACCACTGCCTTAAAATAAAGCACCTCGAGGTGACTGTTGTTGTTATTTGGTGCTATAGAAATAAAATTGGACTGCATGTTATTAAGTCATAGGCTCTTCTGTGCAAGCAGACATGATACTGACTTTATACAAGGGGGCGGGGCAGCTGAAGACTGATTAATGTCTGAAAAGCTCTCAAACACTGTCTGGGTCACAGTGGAACAATGGTTGGCAGTGTTGCCTCACAGCAAACAGCTCCTGGGTTTGAATCTGCCTGCTGGGGAGTTTGCATGTTCTCCTTGTGCTTGCATGACTTCTTCCCACAGTCCAGAGACATGCTTGCTGGGTAAACTGGCTGTGAGTGTGAATAGTCTCTCTGTGTGAGGCTTGTGATAGACTGGTGACCAGTCCAGGCCTCTGGGATAAGCACCAGAACTCCTCATGACCCGGGATTAGAAAATGCAGTTAAGAAAACAAACCGATAAATAAATTCTTCATTTTATAATTAGTAACAGTAAATGATAATTTCTAGAACCTTCCTCTTGATCTTTGGTAGAAAAAACATAATCAAAGCTGTAAAATAAAGTGTGACCAAACTCTCAGGTTATGACAGAAAGACTCACAAACTCACTGAGATATGGATTTAATTTTTTTAAAAATCACAATCAATCATTGCACCGTATATAAACCAGAAGTCCCCTTCCCCTCGACAGTTTGCAGAAATGCTGGAAATATTGCATTGCTTTTTCTGCACTGATTTAATAACACAGAAGGCTAATTTTTAAATACACACGTTCCCTGATGTGACGGTTTTTGGTTTGGTTACCTTCCTTCCACTTCAAACTTGTAGTATTGTTAATAAAATACAATAAAATCCCCTTTAAGCTTGAAGACAGTACATCCATGTAGTCGAGGGCAGAGCCCCCACGGTCAGTTCAGAGACAGAAGCTGATGAGTCAGAGCTGAAGGAGTCTGGCAATAAAGTTCAGTTCTTACAGTAATTAACTAAACTGCTGTTTCACATTGAAGGCACTGAAAGTCCAGTAGAGGCCACAAAGTGTAGTTAAGTGTTAAAAAAAAGAAATTAAAATATGTTTAAAACAAGAGAATAAATTACGTCCCTTAAACTAAATACTTAATTTGTCTGTGAGCTTTAAAGTCACAGTCAGTGAATTATTTCCCTTTTCATTCCACAGTAAACTCACACAGAAAAAAAGAAAACACATAAAATGGGCCGTGGTCACTGCCAGCAGTGCTCTGGCCGCTCGCTTAGGGCGGGGACGGGATATTTTAAGCGCGTTGCCAACTCGAGAGCGCTCTCGCTGCGTCAAACAATAATAACTTGAGCTTTGCCAGAGACCGATTGTATGATACGATCTAAAGTTCTCAGAGTAAACATTTTTTTGGTGGTTTGCTGGTTTAAAAATAAATACATAACAAGACAGACGGGACAATTTCCAGTTCAGCTTGTAGCAGCAGCAGAAAGGTTCACAGGAAAGCCAAATATTACCATAAATCACCACAGATTGTCTGCAGAGATAATGAAATCATTTTAAAACAATTATAAACTTTTACAATAGCAAATCAGTTCCCTCTTTAACTAGACAAGAATCTGTGCCCATCTATTCAAAGAGAGGAAATAACACTTAAAAAAATTAGCATATCTGGAGTGTTTCAACTCCAACTAAAGCTGATCAATTCTGCCGATTCCCAGATTTACAGTCATGATTTTGAACTCTACCAGAGGAGCACAGTTCAAAGTAAATCTCAGTTTATTCTCTGTTTGAAATGAACCACGTTAGCTTCCTTTCTTCTTATTGGTTGCCCCTCATAAACAGATGGTTTAACCAGCAGGTAAGTGAAACACTGGAAGAGCCCGTGTATGACAGAAGATGAGGAGGAGGAGGAGGAGAAGAGCTCCCCTCTGAGGTTGTTGAAAGCATCTTAACAGTCTGACAGTATCTTAGAGATTGTGACTCACAGCTTACACCGTTTGATTTACCGTCACAGGATTGCGTGGCCCAGACCAGCGGGCCCTTTAATCTTTTAAATTAACACAATAAGATCCATTTTCCTACCAGTCACCAAAATAATGCTTCCCAGGACAGAAAGGTTCCTTTAAAAAGAGGCAAAACAAATACTAGTCCCATAACTGTGATCTCTGCTGAACAATAACAGCAGCTGTCTTTTAGAAATCAAATTTATCATCATTTCCTTCATGAAAATAAATCATCTGCTGGTTTTGCGTTTATTTCAGAAACTTGTGTCATTTGGAGACGGGCACAGTCCCACGTTTCTGCACATCCCGCCTCCGCTGGTGATCCGCGTGCAGACGGAGTGATGAAATTTCTCATCATCCTCGTTTAGTTACGCATGTAGAGCCGCATGAGGCCGGCCTTGTGCAGCTGCTGCCACAGATTCATCTCCATACGCAGGTCGTGGTTGGCGAAGAAGCCCACAGGGTGATAGTTTTTGTCGTAATAGTGGTCAGAGTATTTCTTGTAGTCTGGGGTCATGAAGCCGTACGCACTTACCTAGAATCAAAAGACAGAGATTAGGAATCTGGTGACTGTAAACTGCAAAATGCCAGTTTTGGTTCAATTTGACCCACTGGGCTCATTTTCATTTTCTCAGGCTGGAAAACAGGTTTAACGTGCAATTACACGGATACAGAATCTGCATGTATAAGGCTCGCTGCCACCACAGTAAAGATCAAAAACAGAACTGTGGAGGCTTTTTGACACACAGCAATTTAACAGAAATGCAGCGCATGCTTCTGCAGCTCAGCTGCTCAAAGTCAAAACATTCTCACGCTATCGGGCAAGTTCGGCCTTGTCTCGTGATAAGTAAACAACAGACTGTTGGAAACGTACCTGATCACAGGTGTGTAGCGCCGCCAGCAGCATCGTGGCACCGGTTGATGAACGGTAGATGTCTTTGAATCTGGTTTTCAGAGTGCTGGATCTGAGGAATCTGAAACAAAAAGATCACAAAACATGAGTAAGCCTGCGCTGTGAGCCTTTCAGGAACTGAAGCTTGAAGTTTCACACACACACACACACACACACACACACACACACACACACACACACACACACACACACACGGTGACCTCTGTGGCCCAGTGTGGCTGCGTGGGGATCTTCCCTCAGCAGCTCTCTCTGGTTTCAGTCGCTGCTTCTCCTTTTGAAACACGAGCTCTGCTTTCACACGTGAGAATTTGCTCACCTGTTTCTGAGGTAACGGATGAAATCAGGATGGTACATCTTCAACTTCTCTGCTGACACGTCCTCACCAAAGTACTTCACTGGACTGTGAAGGAAATACGGCATTACTATAAAAACACCACAACTGCTGGAGAGCACAAGTATTAACATTCAAAGATCACTGATGAGCAGTGACGCTTCTGACACATTTGATCTTGTGACATTATAAACAAATACAGACTAGTCAGGTTTAATCTGCTGGAGTGTCTGCAGGAAATATCAGCTGCTTCATCTCAGCAATCATATTTCCAAAAAGTAAGACTCCGTTTCTGCAGCTCTGCACAAACAAAGCTGGCTGTGCAAGTCTTGAGTTGCAGACATGCAGGCAAAAAACAAGTTTGTACAATTTAAACGAGCTTGAAAGTCAATATTAGTTATGACCACACTTATTCTTCAACACAGTGTGAGCTCTGCGATTCAGCTTTCTTTCTAAAGCTTTCTTTCTTTCAGTCGTCTTTAGGAATACTTCTCCAGGCTTCTTGACGGACATTCAAAGCTCTTCTTTGGATGTTTTCTGCCTTTACTCTGCTCTCTGGTGAGATGACTGTTCCCTTGAACAAGGTCAGGGACAACAATTGGACTGAAAATGAGTGAAAAAGCAGCTTGTGTCCAAAGAAAATCTTTGATAAAACTTTATAAAGTGTGGAGAACTCCTGTTAGTGGTAGTGGACTAACTCCTCGGGCCTTGATGCTGATAATAATCTAATTAAAAACGGGTAACGCAGAAGAAAACAGGACTGAAGCTGCAGTCTGTAAAGTGTCGCTTACTTTTTGCCCTTCTCACGCCCCCTGTCCACCAGGGTGTGCGTCGCCGCCGCTTTCATCAGCAGGTAATCTCGGTCGTGATCCGGCAGGAAAATGTACCGCGTTTCCTGTTTGAGAGGAGGGAGCAGCCGAGCGTGACACGACCGTTTTAACGTCGTCACTTAATAAAGACAGATGTTTATTTCCGTCCTCACCTTAGACACGGGGGGTCGTCTGTACCCGATACCTGCGTAGCTCAACATGGAATTCATCAGCGTGTTTGTGGAGAACGTGTAGTGGGTGGTCCGAGACCCCACGTCCTCCTCAAAGCCCTTGATGATTGCCCCGTTGGTCCTGAAGACCACAACAATCCAGAGACACATAGTAAATAGAATCAGCATTATTTTTCTTATATTTTCATTATTAATGAAAGGAAGCAGGAAGGACGGCGTCAGAACCGACCTGAAGACATAGTGATGGCTGTCGATCTCCTTCCCTTTCTGGGAGTTCTTCAGTATCCCTCCATTCCCCACCACTGCACAGCGACTGCACGCCGACTTATTGCCAGGAGCCTTCCAGTTGTCCAACATCTGCCAGTTAGCAGGAGAGTTGAGGACAGAGAGTGTTTCCACCAGTGCTGTTGGCACAAAAGAACTGATTAAATCTGGTAAGATTTGTTTAATATAGGCAGCACGGTGGTTAGCACTGTTGCTGCACAGCAAGAAGGTCCTGAGTTCAATTCCACCATCAGGTCTTTCTGTGTGGAGTTTGCATGTTCTCCCCGTGTTTGCGTGGGTTCCCTCCGGGTACTCCGGCTTCCTCCCACCGTCCAAACACATGCAGCTTGTGGGGATAGGTTAATTGGATAATCCAAATTGCCACTAGGTGTGAATGTGCGAGTGAATGTGAGTGTGAATGGTTGTCTGTCCCTGTGTGTTGGCCCTGTGTGTTAGCCCTGCGACAGACTGGCGACCTGTCCAGGGTGTACCCCGCCTCTCGCCCTATGACAGCTGCGATAGGCTCCAACGGCCCCGCGACCCTGAAAAGGAGAAGTGGAAGCGAATGGATGGATTTTCCTGAAAGAACAGGAAAAAAATCCCAGAGGCTCCATGTGGGCACACAGACAGGAAGCTGCTTTTATCTCTATGATAAACGTCTTTGCTGTGATGAGACCAGCATGTCCTCAATGAAATTATCCAGAAGTACTTGTAGTCCTACGTCCGGCTCTTATAGGATAGTTAGAGGAGGATATTTTCCTGCCAGAGAGTTATTTATACTTTCTAATGAAAGTGTGGGGAGTGAGTTGGAGGGTGGGGTGGGGTGGGCTGCTTTTAACCATGTAAAGCACTTTGTGCTACATTTTTTTGTATGAAAAGTGCTTTATAAATAAAGATTGATTTGATTTGATTTTGGATTATTCAGCCTGAACAATTGTTTAATGTATTGATGTACATTTACTGTAAATTTACGGTGTATTACTATATTTACATTTTCAGTTTTGTGTTTTTTGTCTGTTTTATATAATAAATAACTATAAGGAACTCCTTTTTCAAAATAAAATTTAAATGCTTTTATTTTCAGGACCAGGGTATGTCAATGTATGTTTAAATAAAACAAACAAACAAAAAAAAGCCAGGACACATACGCACCTCATTTTGAACTGGGGCAAATCCAGCTTTACATTAAAAAAAATAAATAATACAATTAGTTGAATTTGACCTATTTTGACCGATTATATTTTCCTTGTTTTCCCATTATGTGCTGTTAGAACGGTGGATGTTACAAAGTTACAAAAATGATGATGTCAGTCTAAGTATGAGGCAAAAGCTCAGGTTTGACAGTTTTATTAAAATTCTTTGATGTCACAGTGTGGGTGTGTTTATATGGAACTGGGTGGGTGGTGTGTGGGTGCACCAAGGCCCAGCTTAAGATGAACAAGATTATTTTGAATCATGCAAAGCTGCTTTAATAAAGTCTAAGAATAAAAATCTGGACACAGAGGTGAGGATAGAAAAAGATTCGTTTGGTTGGGCAGAGAAAAATTGCAGAGTTGTGTTCAAAAAGGATTTGAACTTTTGAGAGTTCAAAAGAAGCAATCAATGAAATGAAAGGAAAACATTTTAGATAAAATCAAAATCTCACTGTCGTAATCGATCCCTCCCCAGCCATGTGCTCCAGGATAACGGCTCAGACGCCGGTGCTGTTCGGGTGTCACGTGTTTGGCCCACTGCAAAACCGGAATACTTTCCAGAAATCGCTCTCCAAATTCAGTTTTCCCCACCCGACTTCGGATGCTGTCGGGACAGCCCTGTGTGGAGCAGACACCAACATAACTGTTATCAGACCTCATGCAGACACTCCTACCTCCAGACCTAAATGCAGTTACTGCACGTCCCTCACGATCATTACAAAGCCAACATCATTACTTTCACTCGGCAGGAAGTTCAACCTCAATATTGACCTCCTAATAAGAGTCTCACTGGGCGTAATTACCCAATAATTACAGAGCGGAGAGAGAACAGGGCTAACGACAGGACAGATGCTGGAGGTTTCATCCAGCATGAGGCATGAAGTAACACACAGAGGCAGACAGTGCTGATGAAAACAAAACAAAAACCTTACAAGTATATACACACATGTAGACAAGGAAGTAGATGTTAGTGGAGGAGAAATATTCTGTTTGAGTGAAATACAAGAGTGGAAATAAGAGATAAGAAAATACATGCAGATGTTATCAGAGAAGGGTACTCAAAGAAAATCTAACCACTGACAGTGAGCGGATGATAGTCAGTGCCTCATACTGCACGCTGCAGCCGATCATGCACAGTCTCATCGCTCTTTATTCATATACTTTAAATACTTCAACACACTTGCTCGCGCGCACAAGCTTTTCACTCTTTGTTCAGTAACTTGCTGATCTAACCAATCTGCGCTTCAGTTAGTGGATGATAAAGGCGTACCGCCTGAGCAACAGACGCCTGCTTTCTTATCAATTCAGGCGTCTTAATAAACTTGACTCACTAAATATATCAGCTCGGCTGCTGGGTAACCCTCAAGCAACAGACGCTATTAGAGACCAAAATGACAGCGTAGGGTCGTCTATACAGCTACAGATATCTATATCACAACAACAGTAGCCTCAGAGGGAAAATGAAGTAACCTGAGTCGGATCGAAAGCATTAATGTCAACAGATAAAAACCAAAGAAAAAAATAAAACATTCAACACCAAAATGCACCGTTGATAAGAAAACATGACTGAACAGGTTTCGCAATTTAAGAAAGGCATTTGTCAGTGATGATCTATGTTCTCTGGAACAGTAAACTGTAACAGAAACAGGCAGGTGTGTGTAACACCTACATGCTAATAAATAATAATAATAATGGATTGCATTTATATAGCGCTTTTCTAGCACCCAAAGTGCTTTACAATTCCACTATTCATTCACTCTCACATTCACACACTGGTGGAGGCAGCTACAGTTGTAGCCACAGCTGCCCTGGGGCAGACTGACAGAAGCTGCCATCGGCCCCATCAGTAGGCGGTAGGTGAAGTGTCTTGCCCAGGACAGAGAGAGCAGAGAGAGCTGGGGGATTGAACCAGCAACCATCCAGTTACAGATGAGCTTCCCAACCCCCTGAACCACAGTCACATCCTAGTGCATCAGCAGCACTACCATCAGTAGCATGGTAGTGCTCTTTATGTCAGGCACACCTCCTGTGCTGTAACATGTTTAAGTTAAAGCCAATAATATCCAACATTTACCTCTAAAATGAATGCAGTGGCATAAAAATAACTAAAGAAATGCATCAACTAGTTTATCTCGATCGCGTCTTCTCTCGCTGGCTGTCTCTGCAGTCTGTTTATGTTAGTCGTGTTATTTATGGCCTGAAACTTGCTGTTCAGTATTTAGTTTCTCAACAATAACAACAGCTTTGTTTTGTATTCTTGCTTCTGGTATAAGTGGCTCCTCTTTGTTTTCATTTTTCCTCTGTGGTAGTACACCACGGTTTTAGTCTTTGTTAAATTTATCATTAACTACAATGTCTGCACAGATCATCATTTATGGTAAATGGCCTGTATTTGTATAGCGCTTTACAAGCTTTTAAGCTACATTGTAGCCACAGCTGCCCTGGGGCGCGCTGACAGAGGCGATTTATGATATGGCCTCATCATTAAAGTCTTACATGCAATGTCCATAACAGTCAGAGTTGATAATTAATCTGTTTTACACTCCTCCGTCCTCATGACACCATGAGTTTGTGCTCATAGTGATGAAATGCAGAAGTCAGGCTCCATAAAAACAAAAATAAACATGAAACATATTTCTACTAAACATTTACTGGAAAAAACAGATCCACCCAGTAACCATGGCAGCCGCCCTATGACATCTCAGCCCTGAATAAAAGCAGATGTGTGACTTTGCTGCAGGGACGATAAACCAAGTCATGTGATGGGCACCGCTGCTTTACAGGGTTCAAATTACAACTTTTATTACCCGCATCAGTCAGTCACCATAACGACGATGTTTACCTTTATTATTTGTGTGGATTTGTGAATATGAAAGTCTGATATATTATCTGTTGCCAAGGAGCTTAATTGTTGTTTATCTAAAACATGAATGAGCCACAGTATCAGAATACTTTATTAATCCCAAAGGAAATCATGGTTTGTGTGGTTTTTGGATCGATCCCCAGCTCGTACTGTCTACGTGACAAAATATCCTTGAGCCAGATCGCGAGTCTTGAGCTTCACCTTGCACATACAGCACTCTTATCTGTGGATAAGTGGGTGGGAAGGAAGTACCGGCACATTTACCATTCACTGAAAACAACATGACACTCATTTGGTAGAGTATGCGCTTCTATTTGTGGCCAAACTGCATACTGTCCATGTCAACTGAACATGAGAAAATATTTTTGTGTATCAGTGCATGTGGTTTCACTTCCTGTCATTCTGAGGTCTTTGATTGTGCTGTTCTGCATGTTGTCCAGTTCTTTTGAGTGTTTTTGCAGGGCTACATGCAAACATTACATCCTGTACAATATGCACAACAGCACAGTAAAGAGAGAAGAAGCACAACAAGAAACAAATGTAGAGGAAGTTGTACAAATCGAGACATCGACACAGTTGTCTCGATTTGTCACATTACAGTCAGAGGACAAACTGCACAGACATATATGTCACATGTCACAGGGAAAACAGCCTGTAAAATACAGACAGATTAGATTTCAGATTCCTGGGTTAAAAACAGCAAACATTTCTTTGACAGCTGCTGAAATCAGATAAACGTTTTGCTCTCAGGGGGTTTCATTTTCAGCAGCAGATGAAATCAAAGCCAGCAGACTAAGCACAGTTAAGGAGAACTCACCGTCTGTGGAGGGACGTCTTCGCTCATGTACGAGTCTCCTATGAAGGGAGGGTCCGTAGGTTTGGCTGGCCGAGCAGGCTTCACTGTAGGCCGTTTGGTATTGATCCTGGTTTTATTATTGGCATCATCAGATCTGGACTTGGATGTCTCCTTATCCAGGTCTTGCATTTGCACTTTGTGATGCTTTAGGAACAAATTCCCTACATCCCTGTCTGGATGCGAGCTGGGCACTGGGGGCAGGAAGGTCAAGTGGGCATTGTTGCTCGGCTCGTTGAGAGGCTCCTCGGATGAGATGCTGCGGGAGACAGAAGAGTTACCGACACATCATATGTAACTAGGGCTGCCACGATTATTCGACTAGTCACGATTACGTCGACTATTAAAATCGTCGACGACTAATTTAATAGTCGACGCGTCGTTTGAAGCTTTGTAAGATCCCAAAAGACGCAGGAATAAGTAGTAGGATTTAAGAGTGTAATAACGGACTGAAACAGAAGATGGCAGCACTGCATGTACAAGGATGCCAGCTGCCATTAAACCCCGAAGAAGAAGAAGCTGTGTCCCAGAATTCATAGCGCGGCCCAGCTCAGTTTCCAACAATGGCGGCAGCTAGTTAGTGTTAATATTACTCTTATTATTCTTTCTGGGTCACAAAATAAACATTTAACATATTTTCAGGCGAGAATGTAGCTGTGTAAACCTCAAATATCTGCTCAGTTTATCAAGACACCACATATTTTCAAAAGCGCTCCGACGTTTTCGGAGACGTCTGTTACCCACTAGCTCGATAGCTAGCCGGGGGCTAGGCTCACTAGAGCCGTGAGAACACCGGACTCCCGGCAAATAGTTTTCAAACCCACCGCCATCTTTCGCTACTCAGGTTAAACATGATATATAAGTCACTTAGATAACTTATAAATGTTATTGTTTGGGTTTTTTTTTAGTATTTTATTTGTTCCTGATTAAATCGGTTTGGCTGAGATTTTTACACAGCTGAATAAACCTCAAGCAGATTAAACTCCATAGAAACAAACTGCAAATGTCATTAAAATTTAATAAACTCTCATCTTGTCTTTATTTTTAGTTAGCACATACCTTAAACACTTAAAGCTGTAAACTAATGATAGTTATATAAGAGCAGATGCTGCTGGTGCAATAAGCTGTAGTTTTACGTCCAATGGATGATGATCTGATTAGTCGACTAATCACAAAAATAATCAGTGACTAGTCGACTATCAAAATAATCGTTTGTGGCAGCCCTATATGTAACACTTACCAAGCAAGAGTCAAAGGACAGCTCCACATTATTTTCAACTTCCAACTAATGTGCCTATTGTGGCTTAAGAGAGCGCAGCCCAGAATAAAATATGAAAATCTAAAATTCAAATACATCAGCTATGAAATTAAGTGGTGTGAGGGTTATCTTATGATACGAGCTGCTTCTATGTGTGCATTTTAAATAGTTTTCTTTGAAAATGTCATGAGCATAGATAAAGGGAAATATTACTGCATGAGCATGTTTTTTTCCATTTTTATACACAAAACGGGAAGTCGCATGTTCGAGTGCTTGGAATGTTTTTTTTTTCTTTCCATATTTAAGATAATCCTGGAAGTGAAACCAAGGCAAAAACGCCCACATCGAAAAAAACAAATAAAAACATACTCAGTTGGTGAATCTCGTACGGGGCGATCCGGTTACTCCATTATAGTCCAATTTTCCCGGCTGAGCTTGCAAGCTGCTTGGCAACCACCTCCTCCACCCCTGCGCCTCACTAACTACCACATTACAGTCAGAGGACAAACTGCAAACTCCTCCAACAGAATAAAGTTAATAAAGGCTGGGAGAGTTCCACCCTGATAGGTTGGCTTAACTCATCGTTCTAATCAATTGTGTTTACACAGCGTGCACAGAAACCACAGCTGCTGGGGTATTGTTTGGACTCAGTACATGTTTAATTTGATCTTTTATGCTTTCCTGTCCCGTGCCGGTGTCACCGAGCCACACTGCCAAATATAAACGACTGCATTTGGAAGGAGCAGTCATCTTTTAACTTCAAAATAGACAAAAAAAATAAAAAAAGACTGTAAAGCAGTCGTCACTCATCACAGGGAGTCTCAAAGGTGGGAATTGGGGCCTTTTACTTCTCTGTGCACAGGGCGCCTTTGTGCTTTAATCCATTTGTGTATCTTATGGGGATTTCAGTTTTCTGCTCTTTGACCATTTCACGTTTCTACATGAGGCTTTAACACCAACGGCTGTAAAATATCTTTTGCTTCAGCGTCTAAATTCACGATCTTAACCTCCAGTTCCAGACTAAAGCAGCTGCAGGCGAGTGAAGAGGACATTCCCATTATGATTCTTACAAAAGGCATTCAGATTTTTTAAAATCAGAGCCCTCTGAGCTCAAAAAGCCCACCCTCACTCCTGAGTGTCTCAAACAGCCCCCTTAGAAAGTAGCCATCTTTTCTCCGCCCCCTCGATTTAATGCATCTAATGTGGACCCGTCGGCTTTTTAAACCTGGACCGCTGCCCGTCGCTACAAAGCTTACATTTCACATATGTGTGTGAGAGAGACCACCTCCAGTGAAGTAACTCCAGGGGATTTTTTTCATTAGTGCGGCCGGAGCGCTGTGTGGCTCCTTTGTTGAAACCACAATGATACAAGTGGAAGGGAGGGGGATAAGTGCCGGTTACAGAAAACTCCTCGTACCACTTGTGATCTCAGAGTTTAACCCTTCGCACCAGTTTCACTGCACCGTCTGATACAGCTCTGCATGTGGACTGTTGTCTGAACCTGACAGTGTTCAGGGAGGGAAAGCCGCCTTTTCTTCAGTTTCTTCCCCTTTTACAAGGAGGTCACTGGACCAAATTCTTAGGCAGTGTCAATTTCAGGATGGAAAATGCAAGAGCAGCTGAGGCTGGAAAATACGATCCAGACGACCGATTCAAGAGGTATGTAGCACCATATTTTCAGTGCACAATATTGATAAATACCTGATTTTCACATAAAGGTGAATTAACTGGTTGTGTTTAGTTTCTTTTCAGGTGTCAAAGTCCCCTTTTGTCCAATCGTGTGCATGTCCGGGGCAGCTGAGAGCAGATAAGGCAATCCTGTTTAATAACTCACTCGCGTCATCATCAGAGTTTCCTGTTTTTAACACTAGGATTAAACTGAAGCTTTATGCTTCTTCAAAAAGATAAAAATGCATGAATTTAGTTCAGATTGGAAAGCGTCGGTTTTTATTTTCACAGATCCAGTTTTGACCGGGAAAAGAACGTCGTCATGCACACAAAATATTTTTAAAGATAAAGAACTTTAAAACATCATTAGCAGCAACAACATCTGTAACTCTAAAGACTTGCATTTAAAAAAAAAAGATCATACGATATTTGAATGGTGCAGATGTTGTGGGAATCACTGTTATAATGCTCCTCGTGCTGGTAGTAACACCAGTACATCAAAACATTGGGACATGGGAGTAAACCTGGGATGTGTCTGTGCTCGCTGCTTAATGTTTAACTTCTTAATACGCTTCTTGGACCTTGAATGAGAAGCTTTTTCTCTAACAACACAGACAGGTCTGAGTCTCTAGATTTCTATTTGTATTCTTCTTAATGCAAATATTAAAAAGACAAGTTTTTCAGGGCTTCCACGTACCCGGGATATCCAGTGACAGACATCCTGGCGTCCGCTGACCCTCGTTTAAGAGCGACGAAGAATTTGTAAAACTAAAAAACAGCAATAAAAATTTGTTTTTAGAGTTATTCCTTTGAGATTATATGAGTATTATAAATGTCTTCTTGCACTTTTTTATGGCCTTTTTGCTGCGAGTGTTTCACCTGTTGTTAACAGTAGTTTTGTGACAAGTTTGATAAGGGCCACGCCCAAAAGAAGCTCAAAGACCCCGACGAAGTCCAAAGGTTGGTTCCTTTCTGCTACTCGAACTCAGCAGCATTAAATGTGTTACATATTTAACTGCCCCGCAAGCATTTCTGATGCGTCCTCATAACAGTTTGTGTACTTAAGATTTTATTACCGGTCATCGTGTGCATCACTTTATGGCCGTGTTCTCTGAATGGTTTACAGATGCAGGGGAAAAGTGTGGTTTTTAAAATGTGCTGCACCTTTACCCTGGAATAAAGTACGAGGGGATCTGAAACTGAGCCCAACTCTTTGTTAATGTTTTTTGCTTTTAAATGTCTTGGATAGTTTTTGAGAATTCAGGGCCGGTGATGTAAACGAAAGCCTTGGTTAAGTCCACGGACGACAGAACATCGTGACGGGTAATGCAGCGAGGCTTCTCGGCTTTGTGTTGCTTTTAATTCTTCAGCATCATCATGACTGAATGAACGCACATACTGACATGATTTTATCTCATGTCCTTTCTTGCGCCCGCGTGGTTCGAGACATGAGAATCGGGTTTAACGAATTAAGGATTCAGTCTAATATCCGGCTGCTTTCATAGCTTTTATTTGGGAGAATAAACCTGCTTGAATATGCAAGCATTGCTTTCAGTTTCTGTACTTTAACTGCTCACATGTGTATAATTTTCATCACGTACATCCCAAACGTGTCATCGGTCCCTCATTTCCCTTCTGAGAGCATCGAACATGTTTGGATGTCATGCTTTAAATCTCCATACTGACCAAAATAACTGAGCAGACCAATATTTATACTCATTCATGTTCATATCTTGGAGTTTATATAAACTCACTGGTGTCTTTCTTCATCAGAGGTATTGTTGCCTTGCTGATTGTAGCATTTTCTTTTAAAGAAAGTGTCAGGTGCACATGTTATAAATATTGGGTTGCCTTCCTGAAATCCACACCTGGCAGTTCGGTCCTTGTTCAAGTCATCAAGTGACACTCGGTAACTTTTCCCTCTCAGGCCTGAGCTGCAACTTTGAGTTTTGTCCCCCTTTATTCTGATCTTCAGCAGGTGAAACATGATGAGCTGAATCTAACTGTACTCCTGTGTGCCCCAAAAGCGTAAAGATGATGCACAAAAAAGTCTACAAGTCAAAGAAAATTCATATCTTATCATATCTGAGATTCAAAGTAAGGGTCTGAACTCACCCGCTCGCCCTCTGTATGAAGTCGTAGAGAGGCACCAGAGGCCTCTCCAGGGTCAAAGCCAGAATGTAGACGATAAGGACGCACGAGACCGTGAGCACGGCAAAAAGCAGCCTCCTGTGCAGCCCCATCCCAATCACGGTGCTTGTGGCTCCGGCTGGCAGGCTGCGTCTCCTCGCCCTTCCCTCCACTCAGCTCCCAGGAACATGAGGAGCGAGAGGATGTGAACGCTGTGCCACTCTACAGCTACGAGTGTCGACGGCGGGGGATTTACCCACGACAGGATCTGGGCTCTCCTCTGAGCTTCTCTCAACACAGCTACAGCGAGAGGCAGATAGAAAGAGAGAGTTGGAACGAGGGTAAAGACTCAGGAGGGGAAACTTTATCTTCCAGCGTCAACAGAGTGCCAAATAATCCCTTTTTAATGAAGTCTTTGCCTTCATGCCCCTGAACACAAAGCTCAGGGTCACAATCTTCATCTCCTTTTACATCCTGCTCTTACTTATCTACTTTCTGCTCTTACAGTCTTCTTACAGACAAGAGAGGAAACGGAGGAAACACTACAGCTTCACACGTTAAAAATATGCTGAGCAAAGTTTAAAAGGGAAAATAAAGAGGCTGGGAGGGGGGCGGGGGGGATGGCGATAGCTTCAGCTGAAAAATACAGGAAGCCAGAAATGTTATCTTACAGGAAACTGACGTCTTTAGTGCAACTCAACATGTTTCTCCAACTCTTAGAAGAAGTTGCATTAGCACTAAACGTCTCTCAAGTCCAGAGCTGCTGTTCTTAAAAGTCCAGAAACTGATAAATACATCCACTGATGACTGTGTGTGTGTGTGTGTGTGTGTGTGTGTGTGTGTGTGTGTGTGTGTGTGTGTGTGTTTGTGTGTGTGTGTGTGTGTGTGAGAGAGAGAGAGAGAGAGATAGGCATGTGGGAGTGCTGAGTCTCTAAATGGGGAATGGAAAGAATGTGATAAACTCCAGCATCTCTGATAGCAGTTATAACAGAGCGAATTAGCTCTTCCACACCCCAAAAACTGCAGGGATTTTTTTTCCACAGTAAAACATCGCAAAAGTCATCCAGTAATTCATAACATGTCTGACAGAGCAAAATATCAAAGAGGAAACAAAAAGCATCAGCCTGTGACAAATCATGACTCAATCTGCCTTCCTCTAATGAGAGGACTCTGACAAACCTCTTCAAAAAAACCTCTGAGTACTTTTGAGAAATGAAGAACATGAAGCTTCACTCACCAGCAGCTGAGCTCCTGTTTCCTTTAAGTATTTCCTTTCTGCTGCTCACAGTGGAGACATATCCCTCTAACTTAGCTCTCTATTGCTCATCTACTGTGAAGCGCTTGTGCTGCCTGCCTTGCACTGTATGGGCGGGGCCATTGTGAAATGAGCAACAGCTGCTGGCAATTGGTCAACCCCCTGAACTCCAGAGCACGAGAGGAGGGGAGGGAGCCCACTGCGGGCAGCAGTAAAGTTAGTGAGACATGAGCAGCTCAGAAACACTCGGAGGGAAACAGATTAGCTTGTCCACACTGACAAAAGCCCTGATGTACGAGCTCTCATGCAGCGTGTCTTAACATTTGATTCCTGTGGTTGGTGCAAAACGTGTCACGAGTTAGTTGTGTGTGTGTTACATGCACAGAAGTGAGAAAAGCCCCATTTGAGTCACATCTATTTCTCTGCTTGGATCTTTTGCAGTGAAGAAAATCTCCCGAGGCTCCTCATCCACGTTTATTTAGGATATTTGAAGTGCAGCCATAATGAATCAGAGTGTCTGGTAATCAGACTCCCTGACACGGCCTGTGTGATTCTGTTGCTCGTTTGTGGTTCAAGTTACTCCTCTGACCTCTCCATCTTCATGTTGCGTTTGTCTTCGTGGAGTTACTTCCTGTCACTTCCTTTGTCATGTCATCTGTCTTGTTTCCTGGTCTGCTCTTGTCCTTTTTCTCCAGTATCTTCTTGTTTTCCTAGTTTTGTACCTTTCATGAATCAGTTTTTTAAAATAAAGCTCGCTTTTTGTTTTGCACTCTCCAACCAAATCGACTCTCACAAACACTCGGGCATGGATGTGAGTTAGTATATATCAGTTGTATTTTGGATTACCTTTTTTTTAATTCAAGCGTTATTTTAAAGCTCTAGTTACTAAAATACTAATATCTGATGGTTTATTATTATAGATAAAGCTATCAAGGATTATATAAGTCATTAAAAACATCTCCAGAAGCCACATTTAAGTGATATGCATGTATATGGTTCTGCATGAGTACTCTTACTTTTGCTAAAAGCTAAAACTTTTGCCCTACTTAAATATGGAAAATCCCACCCACTCCCTCCTCCTCGTGAGATGGGTGGAAATAAGCAAGAAGCTCCACCTTATATAAAACTAAATACAATAAGTGGAAAAACAACTCTGCACTTTACTGCACGTCATTTCAGTCACAGCCGCTGTGGTCTGCTGACCATCATCACCTGACACACACTTATTTTCTGAGAGGATTAATTGTTATTAGTTATTGCATAACTGTACTAATGAAATAGTGGGAATATTTCTCTACACGTTTACAGAATCTCAGCCAGCATAAATCCGCATTACGTCGGCTGCAAAGGGCCTGGACTGGATTGGCTTAAACCAGGGGGACATCTGAAAACGCCAAGACCTTCTTTAGTGTTGCCTCAGAGTGTGGGAGGGTGAGAGCTGGCCGTATCAGTTCAGTCACTTGCACAAACATCCTTGTTTGATTCGATATCACAGCTGCAGACACTTCTGGGCAGATAATGGGCATTCCTGACCGATGAACTCTTCTAGCCTCGGTCTGTTTGACTGAAGCAGGGGCTAAAATTGCTACAGCGGGTTTAAAGCAGAAACATTATAAGTGTAAGAGATGTGGCACTGAAAGAAAACTGTAACAATAAGTGTTCACACATGAGTTACATAATGCTTTGTGTTTCAGAGTACTTCCCTGAGTAATTTTGTTTGTTCCTGTTTAGTTTCTGCTTAAAAATGTTTCCTTACACTTGATTTTTTTCTCCTTTATACTTAAAATGACAGCTCTGGTGTTAGATGATTATTATTATTATTATTATTATTATTATTATTATTGGTATCAGGGTCAGAATATAAGAAGTATAGAGCAACCATTACAATCCAAACACTTGACTCCCGGTTTCAGTAAACTCCTCAGTTTAAACTACAACAACTATTTTTATTTTTGTCAAAATTTAATCTTAGTTACATTTTTATGTAACTAAAATTAAGCCAAGCTAAGTGAGAAACAACAGCCAACATGCTTCTCACAGTTTGAGTTGAGCTGGTTGGAGCAGTGCATGCATCGTTCCAGCTGAAACGACTGAAAAATCTCCCAGTTGGCTTTTAATGAGAGGGAATGGGAGGGGTGGTAACAGCTGGAATAAATTCTGTAATTAAACGTTCAGAAAGCGTCAATAAATCATTTCAGGCTCCAAACAAGCAATTTAACCTCATTATGTGGACTCCATAGTGTCTGAGACTGAAGGCTTCTTCGTCTCCTACTCATGAGTTATGGAGAGCGAGGGACGACGGGAGGGCGGAGGACAGAAACAAGTAAACATTTGTCTTATTTCCTACAGCGAGAAGAAACGAGGAACACGGCGTGTTTTCCAAACATTCTTTGCCTTTTATTCTCTTCACAGTTTTTCAAAGAATCACAACGAATAATCATAAAAAACAGACTAAAACAAAATAAACGAGTGCATTCGAGAGCTATAGATGTCGTAATGCTGGACAGGAGAGAGCTGGAATGCTTCGTATAATGTTGCAGTGAATGTGTGTGTGGGGGGGGGGGTCAATTTAGGTCGCAATGGGGAGGAGAGGAAGCACACAAACACACACACACATGCAAACACACAAAAGAAAGGCTCACTGGCACTTGTAGGACGGGCATGCGTGAGGAATGCCAACTCACATCGCCGCCCCTGTCGTGTCCGAGCCCAGCTGCCCCCTGCCTGCTCTGCCGACGGCTGCAGTGGCGGGATCAGCTTCGAGGCCTCCGCGCTGACTCACAGTGAAACTCGGGGGGCGTGTGACACATCAGCCACCCATGTGGGATTTTTTTATTATTATTATCTGTGCTAAGCAGAGAGAGGGTTAACATTGATTCAGGTTTAATGGTTAACCATGTGGCCAAACTAACCCGACTGTAAACCAGCAGCGTCCCGGTGGATTACGTTTCACACATTGGGGCTTGGACGACTTGGAGGTCAGAAAAAACCTGACATACTGTATTTAGATCGACTAAAAATGGAGCGGTTAAGGTCTCACCGTCACACTTAGTAACCGTGTAAATGTTCCTCACAGAAGGAATAAAATATTTCGTCTTGAGAAGGTTTGAGAAAAGCTTCCTTCACAACCTTGACCTTTCTGTGGACATATTACCCCACGAAGGTCGTGTACGAGTCCTAAAACAAATAAAGCAAGATGACAGAATAAATATTTTCTCATCTGGGGTCTAATTCTGAGACTGCGGGGGCTTTTGCAGTCACATCATGCTGTACCTAAATAACAGGCCTTACTTCCATGTTTAGAGTTTCTCTCTGCAGCACCCCTCCCCTACTCAGTCTACGAACCGATAGAGCCCCTCCCCCCGATGACTTTCTGTGACTTTTTTTACACATATTACGCATGTTTGAGTCACGGTCTGTCACAGCGCCGCCTTTGAAGCTCTGGTCACATGATTTGTGCCCCCTTAAATCCACCTAACCACCCTGCTCGGACCCAGCTCTGCTTTCCTAACCCCATAAACATTTTCTATGCACTTTCCTCCTTTGCTTCACCCAACATCTACCTCAGTCCCTCTTCTCTCTTTTTTCTCTTCCCTACATTCAGAAGCCACTCTGCAATCATCTGACCACGAGCTCTCCTCAGCTCAGTTTCCTTTAAGTTGCCTACACGTCTCATCGCTCTTCCTAACAACATCCTACACACTCTCTATCTAACGTCTGAAATCTGTCTTAGCAAATCTCATCAAATCGCTTCGTTAGGTCTAAAGTTTGGTCGAAGACCCATTAAAAACAAACTGCTCAGAGCTGGGCTGCAGTGAGAAGTGGGGGGGGAGGTATGGGTCCTGTAATTAGCGCCGGCCTTGAGGGGACGCTGGGACAAAAATGCATGACTCAACAGAAAAAAAGGCAGAAGCTCTGCGTCAGCTCTCGTGCTCGTGGCTGATCTCAGGCCTTGGTTGTGAGCGGCCCTCCAGAAGAAAGAAGAACAACCCCCACTGTGTCCCACGTCACACCGGTGCAGGCCTGAGAAACATCTGGAACTGTTCGGTGAAGCACATCTGTGGGGAACATTTCTGCTCCCCAGACAGGAAGAGGAAAGAGGAGGAACATTCACCAAAAAAAAAGAAGAAGAAGGAACAGGAACAGGAAGTTCACCTGGTCTGTGGCATTTAAATGAGGACGTTCAAACACAACATGCTCCTTTGTTGTCGGGGGAACGGAGCGAGGGGGGGGATGCAGTGCTTTTACCAATTTTAGTATTTTTAAAGTGAGGTAGGGCAAACTTCAACTTTCAAAGGGTCCACAGGTCCTGTCTCGCTGCAGGAAAAACAAACAAACAAAAGAAAAAGCAGCATCACGATGGTTGGACGCCGGCGTGTCGGGCACGCTGATGAAAAGGTCCACAGAGAGATGAAACTGGACATCCTGTCAGTCACTTCTCCAGCAGCTGCTTCCTCTGCTGTTCCCACAGGGCCTCCAGGTGATCCGCCCTCTTCAGAGCGGCCTATCAGAGGAGAGAGCCTTGTTTAGACACGTCTGTCAGTCATTCACTGTGCTTTCATATCATTCACGCCCCGACAGGCAGACTGCACGTCCCGTCCTACCTCGTGCTGCTTCCGAAGATTGTTGACGGTTTCTTCCTTCTTCAAGATGGCCGATTTCACTCTGGTAACGCACAGACGAGAGGACGTTAATAAAACATTGCTGGGTCGTGGGTTTGGATTTGCTCATTTCACTTCCCAACAATGGGAGCTGAAACATGTTAAACTGGTAAAAAATGCTTTTTGTAAATATGAGCAAGAGTGGCGGGGGTGTTGAAAGGTTTTTAATTTCTTTTTGGCCCACATTTGAAGAGGCTTTCCTTCTCTGTGGGCTTTAAATACAGATGTGTTTTTAATGATCTGCCTGTTTAAATAAAGGTTAAACGACTCGCTGCACCACCTTGTGGTATGAAGTGTGATTACACAAATGTACAGCCCCAACGATGGTTCAGCTCCTGCTGATACCTCTTCAACACAAACACAAAATTGTGGGTATAAAGTCACAGGAGCTGTTTCTTCACATTCTGCTGATAGAGTTAGTGCTGAAATATCTTTAAAAAAAGAAAAAAATCATTATCAGCTTTCAATTTTAATTTGTTACAAAAATGGAATATTTAGGAATAATACTTAATCTGAATATTGATGAGATTATGACTGATAATGTAGGAAAACTACTTACTAGGATTAAAACTGGGGCAAGCTGCACTTGACATTATGGGGTAAAGTAAATACAATAAAGATGGCAGCAGCTCCTCTGATTAATTATTTCATTGGAATGATACCAATTTGTATTTCATCACAAATTTTCTTAGGATATGATAATATGATAAAACACTTCCTTTGGGATGGTGGTGGACCTCGGATCAATCTTGGTAGACTGTACCAACTGAGAAAAGAAGGGGGTCTATCCCTACCCAACATAAAACATTACAGCATGTCATTTGAAATGTCCAAGCTGTGTAAACACTGGGCAGCAACAAATTCAAACCTGGACTGGGTCATAATGGAACGTGAATCGGCCTTTCCATTTACCCCCATTGAGGTGTTGGCTCAAAAACCGGACAATAAAGGGAATAGAGTAGATAACCCTATTTTAAAGTTTTCAAAAATGGTGTGGCAACAATCTGTCCCCATTCTTTCAAAAATATGCAGCCCTGTGACACAACCCAAAAATAGAAAAGGTAAACAAAAGATAAGATTAATAAGTGATTTATATGAAGATAACACACTCATTGTCACGGCGATGAGATGAGCCGTGTGGAAAATAAAGGAGGATCCAAATGCAGGCACTTGTAAAGGTGTGATGGTGGTTTATTAAACACAAAATAAAAATGGACAAAAGGCGAACCGAACAAAGACTAAACTACACTGGGAACAAACTGAGTACAGAACACGAACATGAACGAGAGCGAGCCGAAACAGATTGACAGCAGGGAAACGCACAGATGAAGCAGGGTGGATACACAGACGGACCAGCAACTACAAACACAGAAGACACGACTTAAATACACTCAGAAAATCACAGGGAGATTACACACAGGTGGGAGACACAGCTGGGAGTCATTAACGAGACGAGAGGTAAAACTGAACACACTCACATGAGACGCAGACCTTCACAATAAAACAGGAACAAGAAACCATCACATTAAGAGACGCAGACTCGACATTGAGAGACAGACAGAAAATGACACATGGAACTAGACATACTAAGCAGACGCAACCGAAGAACAAATCCTAAACACAAATAAACAGAAACATGAAACTCTAATAATAAACATCATAATCGTCATCATCAACACAACAAGAGAACAGGAAAACAATCCCTGATGGAAAATTAAACCAAAACATTATAAACTCAAAATACTGGGTAGAAACTGACCCAGAAACGTGACACTCATGTCTTTTAAAGATCGGACAGTAAAGTTTAACTTGGAAGAACTCGGCCATTTGTGGTGATACTAACAAATGAGAGACTGTCTGAAGGATCAAATAAAGTTGTCTCAGGAGAAAAATCTCATAGAGAATTTCCTTCTACTTCCACCCTCACTTACAAAGGCATTAAAATGGTATAATTTATGTCACTGGGTTAAAAACAACACATGTAAAAGTCTTAAAAGTATTTGGGAAAAAGATCTGGATTGTTCCTTTGACGAGGAACATGAGATTCAATCATCTCTGAAAATGGGTTTTACATTAGGGAAGCTAAGCTAGGTAAATGTATCCAATATAAAATTCTCAACAGGTACTATTACACACCAACGAGACTTTATAAAATGGGAATTAGTAAAGATGACCTGTGTTGGAAGTGCCAAAAAGCAAAAAGTTACGCTAGTACATGCTTTATGGGAATGTCCACTGGTCTCCTCAATATGGGAAAATGTTTGAAAATATATGAAGAGCTGGGTGAAATTTAAATGACCGAGATCACCGAGATTGAGCCTATTGGGGGACAGACGCGAGGTGCCACAGTTAGACAAAGCAGGCTTCAGAGTGTTAAACACTGTGTTTGTCTTATTTTAACACTTTGGAAAGAACCTCAGACTCCAACCCTGAAAGTGTGGAAGGAGAACATGACTGAAAATGCCGCATGTGAGAAAATGCTGGGAAGAGTGAGCAGCAAGACAGAGACTGTAACAGAACGATGGGACAGCTTCTGTTTTTATGGGTCTACAGCATGATGACAATGTGAGATACAGTCTGAATAAGAATTAAGGGACTTGTGTGTGCAACAGTTTATTTATAATTAACCCCTCACTGAGTGTGTTTTTGTTGTTTTGTATTGTTATGTTATGTTTGTTTAAATGTTCAAAAATAAAACAAACTTTAATTACAAAAATAAAAGAGAAAATCTGTAATTTCAACAGCATTTCTTAGTTTTTCTACATAATAAAGAAACGTTGCTGTAATAAATGAAAGAAATCTGAATGACTCTTAAACTTCTGGTGCCTCAGTGTCAGACTGTACTTAGAAAACAGAAAGTTTCCATTAATTCACTGATCTTTTTTCTTACTGTGGACACACTGTAACGAGCAGAAGCTTCTATAGCCAACAGTGAAAAGCTGGAGCTTTTCTCCAATTTAATTGTTTGTCTCGTGTTTATTTACTTTGGAGTACTTCACATTTTTCAAAGATTCTGGCCCCCGGGCCTTATGTTTGACACCCCTGGTTTACATGTGTCACGATCTGGTCTGCATATTTAACCCTCAGTAAAGAAAAGAAAGCAGAGCTCTTAATATGTTCCTCAAACACTAAAAATCATTAAAAGCATCAAAGAGTGATCCTGACTGTGTATCAGACCCTCACAGTCACACATCGGGATATTTTCCTAAAGCTACACTGCCAGGTGCTTTGGGAGTGTGTTTAAGTGGCTAATCTGTGTGTTTGATACATGCTGTCACAGTGAAGTTTGCTGATATTAAACACAGCCTAAGCTTCAAATAACGAGGCCAGTGTATGTACGCAGGCTTTACACAGCATTTCCTATTCTGCTGAACCCCACCCACACGCTGTTTGAGTCTTGTGAGGCACAGGAAATGAGAAGACAGTCGGCTTAACGGTGGTTTCAGATTGAGAATGAACTGAGGTACTGCACTTTAGCATGTTTGCCTTCCTCGTGACATTTCCTGACATTAAGAATAAACTGAAATGCGAGCCTTGTTAAATAATATGCTGATAATTTAGGAAATCGTGTGTGTGCTGCCTTTGTAAGCCAGCCAGCTCCAGTTTCCCAGGAATCCCTTGACTTGAATCATCCTGTTACTTTAATGACCTGACCCTGCACCAGTGTCGGATGTCACCAGTGCTGCAGCCAGGTTGAACATCTGGAAAATTGCCACAGTGCCTGAATGTTTATTAATCAGATTCAGTGTCACAGAGCCGGCCTTCTGCTCAGGAGACAAACGTTTCCGAGCCGCGCTGAACGCCGCGTTCACGTTAATCAGGTCACCTTCAGAATTGCTCCAACCCTCTGTCCTTCTCGTGTTTCGCATCTCTTACAAACTGGCAGACATTCAGTGGAGCTGCTTAAGGTTCCACCTTTTATTAAGTCTGAGCTTCGCTTTCGAGCTGCGTGCCAACATTCCTCGTTGCACCTTCAACAGGGTGAATCTGTAAGCAGGCCTCTGAATGTTTGGACACTGCTGCTGACCTAAATCCACAGGCAGACAGCTGGAGGTGGTGACTCACTCACAGCTTTGGCTTCAAAATGGTTACACACATAAAGCTAATGTCAGAACAGATCATTTAAAAATTACAGGTGGTGACCAGTGGTGCCGCTCAGCCTCCCAGTACAGATCGGTTTAACGTCAGACAATATTTTCACAGACCGGCATTTAAAGTGTCGTGGATAAACACAACGAAATAAAATGATACGACCGAGACAAAAACTGTGGTATGTTGTAAATATAATAATAAACACAAGTTCACTGTATAATTGTGTAACTTTATTAGCAGCGTCCAACAACATTGAGAGTAACGTCGTCCTCTCTTAACGATAAAAACCCTGAAAACCATCAATTTCCCACCCGAGCCTCAACTCTCGCGGCCCGGTACCAAACGACTCACGGACCGGGCCCGGGGGCCACTGTCACCTCGTTCTCCACTTATCACATTCACAAGATTTTCAGGAGACCTGACCTCTGACCTTAACCTTGAGCTCACTGAGATTCAAACTTGTCTGAGATTTTTAATACGCGCACTCAGGAATCAGGTTGGATTTTCCCAGTAAATCCAAAGGATGTAATATTTGTTGTTTCTCAGTAGTTCCCAGTCTCAACAATGGTCCATACAAGTTAAAGGTTGTGTTAGTAAAGAATTCGACCTGATATCTGAAGCTTAATTGTGTTTTTAGGGGTTTAAAACTGAAAAATGATACAATTCACTTTTAAAATTGACCATTTCACTTAAATCATTTTGTCCCTTCCAGCTTACCGTTGGTGGACTTCTGCCAGTTCTTCCTCTTTCTCCCGCGTGACCCTCTCCGCCTCCAGCCGCATCCTCGCTCGGACTTCCGACACCTCCACCTTCAACCTGTGATTCTCCTCCTCCGTCATCACCAAGCGGTCGGCAAACTCCTGCCTTATCACCTCCGCCAGGTTGCGGCGCTCTTCCGCCAACTTGTCCCTGGCCTGATGAGGGAAGTTGGAGGAATTCTACTGGATCTGTCTGAACATATTTTCTATTTCTGTGTCTACTTTCCACTGGCTAGTAAATGTATAACACGGCAAATAATCTCAAATCACCTGTAAGCTGCAATTTTAGTTTCTCTCTGAATGACGCTCCTTACCTGCGTGATCTCTTCAGTTTCCTGTTCTTTCTGTCTAAGTGCGGCCTGCAGTCTGATCAGCTCTCCCTCCGTCTCCATTTGCTGCTTCCTCAGTTCCTGCTGCTTCGCCACCGCCGTCCTCTCAGAGCGCTCCAGCTCCCTCAGCTCGGTCTCGTACTTTTCCCTCACGCGCTTTAGCCTGTAAAAGGAAAGCAGAACACAAATGTGACGTTTAATATAGTTGTTAAAAACAAACTAAAAAAATGCCCAATGCTGTCCTATTAAAGCACATCCACATTGACACAGAAGGAGTCACAGCTACTAAATGGATCCAAATGTAGGTAAAAGGGAACCTTTGAAAGTTTCTCACTGATATTTCACTAAATGATGACCCTTCATCTTCACATCTATGATAAAAAACACAGAGATAAATCTGCCACCAACAGCAGAAACTGTAGTGAATCTTTACTGAGCAACAACACGATTGGTTGCTTTATTTTTTTGTTTCGTATTTGTCACACTGTCTAAATTAGTTACACACACACACACACACACACCTGTTCTCCGCTGCCCTCTCACACTCCTCTTTGTCCTTGCTGGTCTCCTCCTCCAGCGTCCAGATGGCGAGCTCTATCTCTTTGTCGCGTTCTCTTCGCAGTTCTTCTTTTAGCTCGCGCTCACGGGTCAGCAGCCATGCTTCCTGTGGACGCACAGAAACACGCATGCTGTTAGTCTACACACACAGTACTGAATTCCAACACTGTCAGTTCAGCCTCATCTGTCGTCGCGCCCTTTTTCATTCTTTTCCCGCTGTCAGTGTTTCCGCTTTCTCTGAGAAACAGGTTCATGTTTTGCTACAAATCCACAGTTTGATTTGAGAAGAAAGCTGGAGGGTAGAGGTCAGCTGGAAACCTGCCACATCCCTGTGTTGTGACATAAAAAGGAAAAAAAAACAAGCTCTGCTTTTCTCCTATTCACACGAGTGACGCACATTTCAACATTTCTATCTGAAACTGATACACAAACTGGAAAAAGGAAAGGGAAGGGATAACACTCCCAGGCAAACAAGCAAGAGAAGGTAACCTAGATATCTACATGTCAGTTAGTCGAACACTTCCCACTGACACAGTATACAGCAGCCACACTTCAATCTCAAGAAAAGAAGAAGCGAATGAGAGCAGACAAACCTCTTTCTTCTTGTAGTTTTCTTCCCACGTCTGCTTTTCGATGTCCAGACGCTCCTGTAACGCCTTCATTTCCACCTAAACGCACAAACAACACTCATTGTGAGACTTTCCGATGGATGCTCGTGATGCTGACAGAACGCAGACTTATTTCCGGCTCTTGACGCGGCTCTGCAGTGTTCACAGTCCTCACCTGATGTCTCCTCTCCTGCTCCTCCCTGGTCTTGTCCAGCTCTTCTTTGAGGGCTCGTCCAGCCAGAGAGCTGTTCTCCTCCAACTGCCGCCGCAGATCCTCCAGCTCAGCACGCTGCCTGTGACACAAACACAAACCAGTGCGTTGGAGATGGACAGAAACATCAACACTCATCCCATATGCCAAAAAACTGTTGACTCATTAAGGACGTGTTATATGGGAAAGGATCCTGTAAAGATCCATTAAAATAGCTCGTGCAGATAAACCTGACCTTTGACCTTACCTTGCAGCCAGCTGGGCCAGCCTCTCTTTCTCATCAGCGACCTCCTTGTAGAGACGCCTGCGCTGCTGCTGCAGAGACACCTCCTCCTCCTGAAGCTGCTTCTCATACCTGAGACACAGACACGCAAACACAGACGATGACTAAATCTGCACAAAAGCCTGTAAAACAAGCAGGCGTCTAATTAAGAAACAGCTGCTAACGTGGACTGCTGTGTGCCATGATGTGAGTAACATGAAAAGCCAGAATCTTTATTTTTGGGGCGACCGTGGCTCAGGGGGTTGGGAAGCGTATCTGTAACCAGAAGGTCGCCGGTTCGATCCCCGGGCTCTCTGTCCTGGTCGTTGTGTCCTTGGGCAAGACACTTTACCTACCGCCTACTGGTGTTGGCCAGAGGGGCCGATGGCGCGATATAGCAGCCTCGCTTCTGTCAGCCTGCCCCAGGGCAGCTGTGGCTACAACTGTAGCTGCCTCCACCAGTGTGTGAATGTGAGAGTGAATGAATAGTGGCATTGTTAAGCGCTTTGGGTGCCTTGAAAAGTGCTGTATAAATCCAATCCATTATTGTCTCTCATCTGAACCATGTGAACACCTCTAAAATTATTCATCAGCAACATGCAGAGTAAACTTTAATGATGGAAGGTCATCTTCACGTCAGCTGGACTTCACTTTAAATTTAAAACCTGCGTAAGTAAATAAAAATCACCTTTTTTAATGTAAGCACACTGATCTGAATGTCTGAGTTTATTTTAATATTTAATTCATGTAAAATGGAAACAAAAGTCTCATTTTTGTACCAAATGAAAGCTCATTGTTCCAAGTTTGTATTTTCCATCATCTTCAGGACTTCCAGCACTGACTCCCTGCATGAGCAAAGGGCTGCCTGAGGGCTTTTTTTGCAGCATTGAGATATTAGATTAGCTAATGTATCTCATTAATCCATTTAAAACTATAAAAACAGGAAAGGATTAGTGGAAGTATTAATGCCTTAATGATGCTGTTGCATTAGCAGCGCTTTCCTGCATATAAAAGCACCGGAGCCATGAAAGAGGTTTTGTCCTTTCACCAAAAGGAAATCACGAGGACTGAAGCTAAAGAAGGTTTTACCTTATTTTAAAAAAAAAAATGGGGTCAAATGTATCCAAATATAGAACACGTGTTAGTCAGCTGATTGTAGCACAAGCACAAGAAGAAAAGAGCATTTTGGATGTTTTTTTGTTTTTGTGCCTCAGATCTTCTCTAATCCAAGGTTTGAATGTCACACTGAGTGTCACCCCCATAAATGCCTGATCTAAAAGTTTATAAAACATTGTGTGCTGGAAATTCATGCAGTCTTGAAAACTGATTCCAAGACAGTTTGATGCTGATGCTAGCTGTTTCTGTTGCATCTCTTACTGTGACATGCCCACCTCTGTTTGGCTAGCTCCCGCTCTCTCTGGCACTGCTCCTCCTTCTCCTTCTCCAGCTGCTGACGGAGGTCCTCGCACTGCCGGACGTAGCGCTGGGCGGCCCGGTCGTCCGCCTGCAGCAGCTCCGCCTCGTGGAGCGTCCGCAGCTTCTTCAGCTCCTGTTTGTGTTTAGAGATCAGCTTCTGGATCTCGGGCTCGAGGCCTGAGAGGAGGAAGAAAAAATGTTCGAGCTTTAGATGGACGGGGTCTGCACGATGCTTAAAGCTCACAGGACAAACTTTTAATATTCTTTAATCAAAAACGCGAACGTGTTAGTGAAGTAGAAGCAAACGCAGGAGAGAAATGCCTCTCTACAGTTCAGAAATACAGAAATACAGTTCTACATCCTCGGGCCTGCCACAAACTCCTCATCAGCTCTGTGACGTTTCGTGGAAGCGGCCCACAGCAGACCGAGCAGAGGAACAGCACGGTTCATAATCTAAGCTACACACAGACTAACTGCTGTGTTTGCACTACTTCGTTTATTTACCAGCATCAGTCTGGTAACTGTCAAGCACATAACACAGCTATGACTATGACTAAGTAAATGAAAGGCCACACCTTGGACCCAGCAGACAGCAGATCATTTTACCAGAGGCTGTGTGAGACTACTGGCAAAGAGCAAGACATCTTTATTAGAAGACGTGTTTTTGGTCAACTGTAAGTCCACTTTCGTGCACTCTGAGGTTCCTTGACATTAAACGATCTACTTAAATCAGTATTACCTTTTTAATTAGCCTCCATAAAGCTAATTGTCCGACATGAACCACTGCAGAGCTCAACGGTGAAAAAGACTTGTTATATTACAAATATAGATAAAAGGCATTACAAGCTAATATTTACCACACTTCTCTAAATAAATAAAGAGAAAATAATTATATTCCCAGACTCAACTCAAAACCAGAACATGAATTAACTCAAATAGTTTCTACCAGTTTTGAGGCTGACTGTGGCCTTCAGGTTCAAAGTGGAGCGCCCTCTGTTGGTATCTTGTTAAACAGCATAACAGACTGATTGCATTCGTTTGCATTGAGATTATTTATCAAAGTGCTGCTTTCACTACACTGTTTGCTCATGTTTTTGCTGTCATATTGTGCACCTGTGATCTAACAGGTGCTAAGCAGGAGGAATCTCTGAAGTGCGTAGAAACATCAACCTGCAAAGTTCAGGGACGTGAAAAGTCTGAGACTTTATCAGCACAGAGGAAAAGCTGAAGGCCTGTTAAGACTAAACCAAAACAGAGCTTTTACATATATGAATATATCCACACATGCTGTTCGTCTTGTCTTCCTCCTGTTGGCCTCAACCGGTAAGTTGAAAAGGGATTTTTTCCTTCCCACTGTTGCCAAAGTGCTTGGTCATGTAAGGGTCATCTGATGGTTGTGGTTTCTCTTAATAATTACCTTCATTATTAAGAGCTTTGAGGCGACTGTTGTTGTGATTTGGTGCTACATCAATAAAACGGACTAAATGGAAATAAATCCCATGACACCGTCTGATACCTTTGTCAGGAAACTGTGTTTCAGATCTCATATGAAATCTGAATGAGTAAAAGGCGATATGTGAATCTGAGAGCGTGGAATCAGAAAGATTTATTTTCTTGATATAAAGTGAACAAAAGTGTTGATAAAAACAAAACGTCTTCCTGGAGCAGGTGGCGTTCTTCCTCTTTCCCTTGTGTTTTAAAGCTGCTGTAAGCTCAGATTTCCAGGCTCTGTCTGCGCTACCTTTGACTGTGATCTCTTTGATCTTCTTGGTTTTCTCATCGATCCATTTCTCCCGTCGGATCTTCTCCGTGGCACTCATCAGGTCTTTTAACTTCTTGATCTCCTGTTGAGCGAGGGAGGGGAGAGGGTAAAATTATGGTATCAAAACGATGAAGATCTTTAATACACAAGCAGCACAGTATCTATCTTTCTAAACAAAGTAGGGTGCTTTTAGGTGACTTTGACACTGGGACAGCGATGGTGAAAGGTAGGTAATAAAAGGAAAAGTAGGGTTAAAATCTTTGGCAAAGAAAAACTTAACATAAAGAAGTGTAAGCTTTTTCATCTGAATGTAGAGATAAATGAAAGAGACTCACATGCAAACAGACTGGCCAAGAGAAACAGTGTGTGGAAAAATGAAATGACAAATGATGGAAGAATGAAGGAAATGACTGTTCCAAAGATGACTAAGTTAGAAGAGGGGGAAAAAGTTACCTCGCACAAGGGACCGAGAATTTGCCACACCTAAAAGCAGGAAACAAAACATGTGTACAGACAAGAAAGAAAGACAGTAAAGAAGAAGAAGGAGGGGAAATAGAGAGAAAAGAGAAAATTAAACAAAAGCAGCACTGCAAGAAAGCGCGACATAGTCACGCAGGAGGCAAAGCAGAGGCAGGAGATATCTGCACAAGTGCTCGCAACCTCTCTCACCATTTCATGCTGCTCCTGCATCTGTGCGATCTTCTTGGTGTACTTCTGGTCCACCTGCTTCAGCTCTCCCACCACTCCTTCACAGCGCTCGCTCAGAGCCTTTTTATCGTTGATGAGCTGAAGAAACATCAAACATTTTTCAGATGTGATGTTTAACCCTTTAAGACCTACCATAGAACCAAGTACGCCAGAGCTGATATTATATGTTTACATGCTGTGGAGCCATTTTTGGGAGCATTTCAAGTTGCTATACATCAATACAACCATTACAGCCCAAATTTTAATAATATGTCTGCATTAAGTTCATAGTAATTACATAAATTGCAAAAAAGTGCAATAAACTACAAAAAAATTGAAAATCGTTTTGTTTTTTTAACATATATTTCTAGTTAGAGAAATTTAAGAGGCTTATCCCTCAAAACTGTAAATACAAAAAAGTTGCACAAAATAGTTTCCCACCACAGGAAATTTATTTTGAGTGTCTTCATAGTTTTATTTTTGAAATACACCAATTTTTATACACTGCAGGAAAAACGAAAATAAATATTATGATGCAAATTTGCAAAAAAGCAGCATATGCATCAAAATAAACTATTTCCAGCAGTGCAATATGAGTCCTAAGCATCCCAGAAACCACACAGAAAGTCATAAAGTCAAACATAACTTTTAAAAACACTAGTATAGGCTCATGAGGCCCTGATGGTAAAAAAACTACATTTCTGCAAAATGACGTCACTTCCGGTTTTGGGCAGGTCATGGCGGACATGCGATAGTTCGCGATGATGAACGTAGGAAGTGTTACAAACAGCTGATCGGATCGGCAAAGCATGTTTCTGGAATATTATGTTTTTGTTGCTGCAAGCGCTTTTTATGCAGTTTTTGCAAAGTTATATGTGGAAGGAAACTGTGACCGAGGACAAGCTGATGGCATAAGATGTAAGTACAACTCCTCCGGTTTCATATGCAAAAAAAATTATTGCGCTAGCTCACGTGGTTGCAGAGCTACAAGGATTTAAAAATAGTTACGCAAAACGGAGCGTGCCCGCTCTGACTGGTTTTAAAGGGTTAAAAAAACACTGAAACATCGAAGGCCGTCGAGACAAGCCCGTCTTGTTTACCAACTCTTTGCATGTGTGCTGTATTGCTTCATCATCGTCTGCACCAACATCAACCTTTATTGGCCCGATTATACAAACAAGGTTTGAAAATATTCGAGTAGAAACCAATAAAAAGGAACAGATATGGAAACGATTTATTTTATAGCTGCAAATATGAAGACGAACCACGTAAATTAATAACAAAGACGGAACGAGTGCGCACCTGATCGATGAAGGTGAGGTGTCTCTGGATGGTGGATTCGTATTGTTCCTTCTGGAGCTGGAAGTTCCTGCTCAGCTCCCTCTCCGTCTCCTTCACGTGTCTTATCGTCAGCTCCCTCTGCTGGGCCTGACAGACATGACGCGAGCTGTAAGCACGACCGTCTAAAGCAGCTAAAAACAGCGACAAGTGTTAATCTCTCCTACCAGAGCGGTCTGCAGCATGTTGACGGTGCGTTTCTTTTCCTCCAGCTCCAGTTTGATCCTCATCATGGAGCCGGTGAGTTCAGCAGCAGTGGCCGACGCCTGCTCAACACCGGCCAGCTCCTCCTCAGACAGAACAGCCTGAAAGCACAGCAAAGCCAACATGTCACCTTTCAGTTTAGATAACACAACCAGGGACAGACTCACAGAACATCTATCCATAAATTTAAAGGGCTGGCTTAACTAGATGGTCCTCAGCAATTATATGGAAAAACACCTGCACACAGTCATGGTCATTTTTTAACCAGTATACCTAACTGTGCTTCCTTTACTTAAACATAATACATGTTTTGTTCTGTTAAATATTCTAAATCAAACCTTTTAAGAACCCAAACTGGTCAGAAACGTACAAATCTGCGTCAGTTTGCTAAATGAAGCACATTGTGGCGCTTTAGCCAATAAACTCTGACCTCTCGGTGTGATCCTGAGGTGACAGAGCGTGGCCTCTCCTGCTCTGACTTCTCCATCTCATCCAGGAAGCTCATGATACTCTGCAGCTTGGCCTCAGAGAGCAGGGCGCCCCCATCTGGCAGCGCAGGGTGGTGGCTCAGCTGGCCGTGACGCTCCAGGTTATCAGTGGTCAAAGAGTTGGAGTCCCCGTCCTTTAATTACAGCCACAGCGTCATTGTTAGTTCACAATATTTCTTACAAGAAAAAACATAAAAATTAGTGCAACGTAACGCGCTGACCTCATCGATCCAGGCGTATTTCTCTTTGCGGTAGCACTTCGGCTCTGACAGCCTCTCCGGCTCCTCCTCTAACAGCTTTAGGGTGTCCAGCAGCTCATTGAGGGTGGTTTTAGACTGAGCCCTGCTGGACGAGGCTCCCTGCCTCTGGTCCTCCACGCTCACTGACCTCTGCAGGATCTCCTGGAGCACAAGGGGAGCAAATGTGTTTAAAAATGATCAGATGCGAGAATTAGCAACAGAAAATGCACGGTAAAACAAGGAATATTGGAAATTTTCATTTTTACCTGGGAACACTGAGAACCTCTGCGATTGGACAGTGCTGGGGAAACAGCTCTGAAGCTGAGCTCACCCAAGTCAGCCACAACATTTAAATTAGAGTCTGTGGAAACAAAGACACTATTTATGTTAAATGCAACGTAGTTCGATTTCGTTTCAGTCTTTAATCAAGTCTTTTGGGACCGAGACACACGTCGCAGACCTGTGTTCTTCGTTTTAACATCTGTGGGCGACATCGGGTTGTTGTTGTTGCTCGGCGAAGCTGCACTTTTGTTGGTCAGGGAAATCTTGGGCGTTTTTTTACGTCCCACACCAGTCTGCCTCGAGTTTTCCAACTCCACCTCCAGAGTGTGCTGCGTCTCTGCGGCCTGCTGCACTTTTATGTGCTGCAGTCCCTGTGTCAGACCACCAGAGGGAGACAAAGGACAACTTTTAAACAGAGGGAGACTTTTACATCACGACTATACAAATAGTATTTTCATTTAAAACATCACTTAAACACTCAAGTAGGGATTACCACAAAGCACGTACATCAGGCGTGTTTGTTTTGGTAGCAGTGGGGCGGATCAGGCGAGCTTTCTCCTTACGGATCGGTTTCCTCTCACTCGTCCGATGCGGCTCCTGGGAATTGTCTTCCTCTGCTCTGTCCTCCTGCAAAACCAAACATATTTATTTAACATATCAATACAAGGAAGACAAAGAATCGATTACCTGGAGAGCTAAGCAGGTACCTGGGAGCACTGAGAGCCTCTGTGATTGGACAAAGCTGGGGAAATGGCTCTGAAGGTCAGATCACCCAAGTCAGCCACAACATTCAGATTAGAGTCTGTGGAAACAAACAATAAATCAATAAACATATTACTGCTACTTTATTCATGCTTACTCATAACACTCTCCTGGCAATCAGACAAGACTGTAGGCAGCTGTAATATTTGCATTATAGTGCTGAATAACAACAACCGGGACTCTAATACGCTGTATATTTTTAAAGACTACATTGGATTTTCCACTGAATATAAATTACTTCCTATAATATTTGTTAATGAAAAATAATGAGACATTGTGTCCTAAAATGAGCTGCAAACACATTAACAGTAATTATGTGGTAGTCAGCAGGTGGAGGAGCATCTACTAATTGGAAAGATGGCGGTTCAACCCCTGCTGCTCGAGAACCGTGATACTGAAAGATACTGAGTGTTAATATTTGATAGAAAGCACTCAGATGTAGGAAAAAGGCCTTTGATGAACGTGTGTATGTAGAAAAGCACTATATAAGAAATCTTCCACTGCAAAGTGAAACAATGTGGACCTGTGTTCTTCGTCTTAACATCTGTGGGCGACATCGGGCTGTTGTTGCTCGGCGAGGCTGGACTTTTGTTGGTCGGGGAAATCTTGGGCAGTTTCTTTCGGCCTGCCACGGCGGTCTGCCTCAGGTTTTCAGGCTCCGCCTCTGCTGCGTGCTGTGTGTCTGCTGCAGCCTTGTGAGCTCTTTTCTGCTGCAGCTCCTGTAACAGACCAGCAGGGGGAGATTAACGTAATGCTGATGAGAAAACTGTGCAGCACTCAGACACAAAGTGACAATCAATATCTTTACAAAGTAGACTTGGATCCACAAAGCCTCCTTTCATATATAGACACGGTGCTCTTAGTTTTACACAGTTGCATAACACCCAACAGCAAACAGCAGGCCGGAAAAAACGAAGCTAGTGCCAAAAATCCAATAACTGAGGCTGGCTATAAAAACAACTCAGTCCACAGACTCCAACTTTAAAATGTCCAACTTTACAGCAAAAGCACTAATGTTGAGTCCTAAACCAATGGGTGATCTCACAGTGGCGACATCCATCTTTGATATACAGTCTGTGGTTGCTAAATGAAAATCTTTACTACGAAGGTCCAACAAAACATGTTTCACAATCGCATTATAAAATATATCATCCAAGATTAAAGCTATCTGAGGCTGTTCTGCTTCAGTCTCATAACTTTATGGAACCACATGCTGTGTAATCAGAGGTGAGCACCTGGATGGCAGCGAGGCGGGCAAGACGAGCCTTCTCCTCACGAATGCGTTTCCTGTCTTCGTCCTTCTTCTGCTGCTGCTCCAGGCGCCTCTCCTCCTCTGTTCTCTCCTCCCACTCCTTCGACGGGAGAGATGCAGATCGTTTCAGCGCAGCCGCGAAACAAGGAGAAAGACAAACCCAGTTAATATTACGCCGAATAAAAGGGGAGCTGTGAGACAGCCTGCGGGGGCACATAGATACCTTTCTTTTACTGTCAAGGATGCGTTTGAGCACTGCCTGGTTAGCGTGTCGCCTCTTGGCATGGTGTCTGTACCAGCGCTGAATAGTGACCGCCGCATGATTCACCTGCTGAATGAACCTGCAGATACACAAGAGAAGTGCTTGTGGTTTTTTGGACAAACTTCAGTTTTACCACTGCTTTCAGGTCGCCCAGACTAAAAACAACAGAGCAGCTCACACAGTGGAAACACTGTCATGTGGGTCTGACCTTTCAGCCTCCTCCTCCGTCACCTCCCTCCTCCGTAGCAGGACAGGGCTGCCGCGCTGAGCTGACACTGGGGATTTGTTGTTGGAGGCGGGGGAGGTGGTGGAGAAATTCTTCTGGGACTTAGTGAGGGAGCCGCTCTCCAGCGACACCTCGTCGTTCGCTGTGGCTTTCAGGATGTTACTGAAAGAAAAACGGAAAATAACAAACTTAAAAACTGCCCGGCGATTTAATCGTGACTGTAAATGTGAAGACGATCGACGACTTGTCACTGAAGCTGTGTGAGGGAGCGGCTCTTTGATTTCAGGACATACTTGAAAGAAGGTTTCTGGTTGGAGCTCTTAGGTGTGAGCGGCTTCTCCGAGTAGTTATTGTGTAAGATGGTGGTGACGGAGTTACCCACAGCTCCCTTGTTGCTCCTGCGCAAAAACAACAAAACCAAAACAGGACAATCAGACTCTCATCAGCTCATCTTTCCCCACTTCATCCTCCCGCAGGCATTAAAATAACTAAGACATATTCTTATCCAATTACAATCTCAGCCCACGCACGATTTTTTTTCCTGACATATTTCATGGAAGAAATATTCTGTGTGGGTGGAATTCTGAGGAAATATCAGCTGCTGTGATCAACAGGTATGAAATACGAGAAGCGGCTAAACATTGAGAATTCAGCAATGCAAGGAGACACCTGGACTGTGTGTGTGTGTGTGTGTGTGTGTGTGGGAGACGAGGCCCACCTGTTGTTGGCAGTGAAGCTGGCAGCCAGAGCGATGCCAGGCTCTCGTTTCTTCAGGCTGGTGGGCGAGTCCATGCTGCCGGTGCTGCGGGAGCTCGAGTGCGGGGGGAAAGCTCTCGGCTGGTCGTCCTTAACGGTGGAAAACAAACAGTCGTTACATCCTGAAATACTGCAAAACACGACAATCTGGAGAGTGTGTATTATTGGAAAGACACGAAGAGTTTGTTAAACATTGTTTCTAGTCACTTCAGCTGCCAAATAACTGAAATGTATCTGCTTGTAAAGCCATACTGTTTCAAGCATTTTTCAAGATTCAAGTGTCTCCAGCCTTTGATCTTGTCCTCACAGTGTGCCTCAGTGCTTCGTCTCACTCGTCAGCTTTTTATCGGCACTCTTTGTGTTCATCACGTCTTCAGCATTCAAACATTTCTCGTCTGGAAATGTTTGAACGCTTCAGAGAAGAATCCCTGTCGGCCCGTTGTGGAGTTATAGCAGTACCGTACGTTGTAGTTTTTTATGAACACATCAGTTGGAAAACTTGACAAACTTGTCAAAATAAAACTTTTGCAGAAGAGAAACCTGCAGCGAGCCGCAGTAAATAATTCCTCTATGAAAGGTGTAAATACCAGGATGTTCCATGTGGTTCTGTCTGGCGAGGTCTTGCTCAGGCTCGCCAACTTCTTGCGTCCGTCGGAGCTGCTGTCAAACAGGGCCAAGTAGTCCTCCCTCTGCTCCTCGCTGAGGAAAACAAAGTCAGACCACAAACACAGACAGATGATATCAGAAAGAACATCTGCATGGAAGGATACCACAGAGAACAGAGTGTTATGAAGTAGTGCTCACATTACTTTATCATCGTAACGTGACACATTACTGCTACTGTTACCGCGATTTTCTTTTTATTTCTGTTTGGACAAAATAAAAAAACAGTAATGTAGCTACGGGTGTGCCATAATGTGCAAATTAGAGCAAAATCGGTTAAATCTGGCACGAATGTACACTCGTAGACTCAACTTCCCCAAATAATGAGATCAGGCTATTAATACCTGGTTAAGAATGCTAGTCGGCTGAGAGCTGTAATGTTTAAAGAGTGAACTGAGCTGCGGTTCTGGTTCCACGACCTGCAGCTTTACTTGATTTTGCTTTTTTTGCTATTTTTAAAAGACTCAAATGTTACCCGTAAGCCAAAAAATGTGGCTGAACGCACTGTCTGGGTGCAGCACGGGGGCTTAGCAGTGACACAAAGCAGAAACTTGAGCTGTGGCTTTCAGCGGGAGCTTCTGTGATAAATGTTGTAATGACAGCTGCAGAAACGCGTCTCATCCTCACTCTTGTAGCCCCGAGCGCTGGAATTCAATATGCAGCAACTGACCGTCTGCTGGGGGGAGTATGGGCTGGGTTATGGATCCCATGTAAACTCATGCATATGCTGATCCCACGGCTCATCATGCGGCCTTCGAATAGCTTTATGCACCAAGCTGTCCGTCGTGAGGCGCAGATGTAGGGTGACCTCCTGTCTGGCCCGGCCTCTGCCGGTGTTTCCGTCTGTGTAAGTGTATAAATGAGCGTGTGTGTCTGTGAGGGAGGGGCTGAAGCCAGCTGGCCCAATGAAAAGAAATCTGACAACACTATTCAGGCTGCACATTCCTTTACTTTTTGCTTTAGGAGGAGGAAGCCGCCGAGAGGGAGAGGGCTGGCGAGTGACCCGATGACAGCCCGAAAAGGACTCTGGAGACTTTTGGAGGGTGAGGGGAGTGCTTAGTATGTCTTTACATTTAAAGCCCCTCAGCTTTGCATCCTCAGAGGCAGGAAGGGGAGGGCGGCAGCTGCCACACAATGCAACCACAGCATGCACACACACTTCTTCTCCTTTCACTGTGTCCTTGTGGAAGGGGGTAACCTGACCCCAGAGGTACCAGCCCTCCCCCTCTAATGAGGGACAAAGCGAGTCTATGCACCCTGCAACCCCCAGCAACAGCCACCCGGCACCCCTCCGCTCTTTATCATGCAAGAGCCGGCGCGCCAAAATTCCCATTGTCCGAGCTGCCGGAGCTTTGGGGCTGCCAGCTGTTGCTCGCTGAAGAGAGACACTTTGGTTTAAAGAGCAAAGGTGAAAGAGACACACACGGCTTCAAGCCTGCACATTATCGAAGATGCACGCATTCTTTTTGACTACAAACATGACCTTCAGATTTCAGAGCTTGTGCTTTAGTGGAATGATGCTTGATGAGCTAACAGAGCCCAAAAGCAGGTTTTCCCAGGCTGATTAGCAGAGTGTGTGTCTCAGTACAAAGTGTTCTGTATAAACTGCAGATTGTCAATGTCAGAGATAAGGAAATAGAAATTCAGGGCTGCAAATGTCGGACAGTCACAGTGTGCTATTACCGACAGGTTTGTAATAAGGAGCAGGAGCTCATCCAGATAACTCCAGGTTTAACACACTTCTTACTGGGGTGCGTTGCTCTGGTTCACAGTATTACTGAGATAAGAAATCATCAAACATCCAATCATAATCAGTTCTCCAGAAAACAGCATCACCCCTCCTGGAAGGACGTCTTTTTCTTTCTCTGCGTTCTTTGGTGAAGCTTTGCTTTTTTTCTGCTGCTACAATTTTATTTTCTCTATCCTTCAACATAGAATACCAGATAAGTAAAGGTAACTAAAGTACTTGTTAATCATGTATGTAGGCTAAGTCTCTATTTGAATTCTGTTTTTGTATTTATTCTTCACCCACAGACTGTTCAACATCACTGTCACTGCAGATTAAAGACTGTGTGCACATCTAAACATTAATTTAAGAGAGTACGCAACTGTCTTTATCTTAATGATGGAGCTGTGATACCAATAATTCAATTTGTTAATTTACAAATTCAGCTTTTCTTACTGGCTTTAAATAGACTGACTTGTATTAGGATAGCAGCTCTTTGTGTAAAGCCCACACACATTCAAGCAGCACTTACTATACTTTCCCTCTTGCACACACTCACATTCTGCTGTTTTACCTGCAGCAGTTGTGTTACTTTCAGTCTGTATCGTGTTTAACCTCCACATATTTTTCCAATAGTTTATCTTCATTTGTTAAAATCAGTCGCTCTGTTGCCAACATCGTCCCTTTCATGTGAACGCGCTCACAGACAGATTGATAAAAGCTGGGTTGATTTATGACATTCATAATCATAATCACGTGACTGCTGATGTCAGCAGAAGTGCAAGTAAAAGACATCTTGGCTATGTTGAAGTGCTTCATTGTACAGAGCCCAGATTCTATGTTTGTACCTGATGTTGGCCTGCTGGTTGACCTGCGTGGTGCTGTTGGACCGCCTCAAGTTCTTGATGGATCGCGAGCTGCCAAAGCTGGTGTCGCTCTGCAGAATAAAGAGCATTCCAGACATTATGTGAAGAATTCCGAAACAAGCATTTCCACATTCTGATTTAATTATCTGTGACTCACTAAAGTGTTGCGTTTGCCTCTGCTATCGCCCGCCACAGAGACCGAAACAGAGCGAGAGAAGTATTTCCCCGGCGACGCACTGCTGGGCCTTTTGGACATAGACAGCTGGGAGCCTGACAAGCTGAGATCCAGGGCGTCTCCTGAGACACCTGATGGGATGGACGAAGGGCTGCGTGTCGTATGCATCCTTTAAAAACCTGGAACAGAGTTGAATCGACACGGTCGGCCACAAATGCCATTTCCCTGAGGATTCAATGTGTGAAACCACAACAATAGAGGAAATATCAGCCATTTTTTCCTCTGGCCGCTTTGTTTCCCGTGGTAACCAACAACAACACCACGCACTACTTTTACACCAGCTCAAAAACAGAGCGAGATGTGAAAACTAACGAATGATCCTGACGGACAGCTGCATAGTGGTAATATTGCATTGATAACATAAATTTTGTAATTAAAATGCACTCCTACTCCAGGATTACTACACAGGAGAAAAGCGCTTACAACAAAGAAGTAAAATACTACTGTTGCTTCTTTCCATAATCCTAACAACTGACAGCTTTACATTTGAGCAGATTGAATCCAGAAAAATAGACTCATATTGCTAAATAATATTGAACAAGCACTTAGATATCTCAGGCTCTTAATCAAGGGTGGGCAACGTTTTTCCCAGAGAGCCATTAATTAGTTGAGTTTGCATCATTACACTAAAAAATGGGAATGATTTAGAGGTGTATTTAACTCAATGATAAAAAAAAAACAAAACAGTTTGCATGGTAATATTTGGTAAGACTGCCTTTATTGTTCAGCACAGCCTGAACTATCTTCCAAGCATCTTCGGGGATAGTTCTCTGAGTTTCAAAGCTCTTCTGTGGATGTTCACTGCTTTTTCTTTCTCCGTCAAAATGATCTGACGATGCTTCAGTAGTGCTGATGTCCAGGCTCTGTGGAGACTGAGCCATGATAGTGTGTGTTTTTCTTTCCATATCCCTCAGGGATAAATAAAGTCTCTCTGACTGTGATTCTGAGTCTGATATGCTTTTACTGCAAAATGAAGCAACTGCCAATCAGGCTTTTTCCAGAAGCTACTGCATAATTCTATCAATTTTGACAGTCCACAGGCTGAAATGCACTCCCAAAGAAAAAATTTGAGCAACCTTAAGAAAGCCTGGAGAACGATTGCTCAAGACTACTATAAAAATGGCAAGACATTCTGAGTCATTGGAGCAAAATATTAAGAAATGAGTGGGATGGAGTTTATCATAACTCTTCTCTTTCAGTAGTTGCTTTAAAGCAACCGTATCTACCTGCTTCGTGGATGAATAACTCAGCAGTTAAAAAAAGAATCCAACAAACAAACAAAATGACTTTACTTAAGTCATTTTATGACATTTTATGATAGCTGCTCCCCACCTGCACTGTTGGAGAAGCACTGGACTGAAGGAAGGTCAAAATACCGAAACACCTTCCACAACAAAGTCGCGCAGTTATCTTAATTTTTATGAAAAATATTCCCAAACTTTGGAATCTGGAAATCTTCTGTGATGCTCCCAAACCTTTAATTACACCTCCAATCAACCTGTGCTTCCTGCCACAGGTGCTCACCTGAGACTCTTCACCTGACGTCAGCTGCAATGCCCCTCAACAAATAAAGAATAACACCAGTCACGTTAGTTTTAAATAAAACGTCGTGCTATAAATAACGCGACAGTATCGGTACCGTGAATTATTTTTTGACCTTTTATTTATTTAGACTGGTTCGGCCCACTTAGCCATAAATAAGGCATGTTTGAGGCGTGAAGCTACCGTGAATGTTTACCTTTCCGAGCAGCTCTCCTACAACATGCTCGCTCCCGACACTCCGGCAGGTGTACCTTTGTTAACTACATTAGCCAAACGTCTATTCTCAACCACAGAAGTCTCTATTGGTCGTTACAAACGAGAAAGTGAAGCAAAACAAACCCCCAGCACGCTAACGTTAGTTACACTAAGCTAACGCAGTTATTACAGCTGCGTAAGCTTGGTCTCCCCGCTGGCTAAACCTGTGAAAATCGGTGTGTTTGTCTGTTTTACCCTTTAAAAGCATTAAAACACAATAAGCTATCAAGTCACTGCTTCTGATTTGCAAATCAAATCTGTAAAGCTCTGATGTAGCTCAGCTGGAGAGAAATAAAAACGGCTGTTATTTAACTCAAGTCTGGTCAGAGCTAACTGTTCACTCCTTTAATGTTGTCCCATCAACCTGCCAAAAACGCCCGTCGTAAAAACAATAACGTCAGCGTCAAGTACTTACTTTAAAAGCTGGATGGCACCATAGCTGGAGAGCCTGAGGACGCCTCACTGATAGTTAATCCCCAACACAATCCTCTGATAACCAGTGAAAGTAGTCCGTTGACTCACAGCACAAATATAACGCTTTAACACCATCGCTGTGGCAACACTGACAATCGCCTCCCTTCGACGTTTCTGATTGGCGGAAACCAAACTAAAGCTTCCTCATTCTTGCACCTGATTGGTAGTTCAGAGGCGTCTGTATGCTGCGCATATTTCAGGGGGCTTGGAGGGGGGCGCGTCTCAAACCACGGTTAGGTTGACATTGCAAAAAAGGAGACGTGAAGGAAAAAACAAGATTTTCTCTAAATTATTATAAAATAATCCGCACATAGCACCGTTATACGCTTTGAGAGTGAGCTGACCCAACTTAATTTAGCATTACATAAAGTTTTCCTTTAATACAGCTCCAGAATAAAGGCTTATCATTCTTTATATTCATTACATGCTACTAACTTTGTTTGTATTGCTGACCGGAAAGGCAAGAGACCTGGCACAAAGTCTTCAACAACTAATAAGCAATTATTAAATGTTAACTATAAATTTACCTTCTAGGTACTTGTGGTTATGATGGCTAATATAACAGGTTACCTACCCTCAGCAGTCTGGTTTACATAATAAGAGCGTGAGAAAGAAGCCAGACATTCAAGTTGAGCTGAAATGTGTCTATAATTTGTATATAAAATTCAATAGCTGTACAGTTAGAGCAAGAATGTGCAGCGTTCACACCAAGAGAATTTATCACTTCATACTAAAAGACTCAGACCATTTTTTTTCCAATCTATTTTATTTGGCACTAAATCTCCAAATCGATCATTCTTTGCATTCAAGGAAAATAGAAGAAATAAAACTGTGCAATATCTTTAAAATTAAGTGAGCATGTTCCCATGCTAACATGTCTTTATTATCTTTGATTTACTGGTTTTCCGCCTGATGCTTCATACTGTGTGTGCGAGTGATTGTCATGGCTTCTAATCACTCTGTATGTGATGAAAGTTTAAAATAAAGATTGTGGACATGCTGGGAAATACCTCATCTGTATTAGGTCCTTAATTTATTAATTAACTTGTTCCCTGATTGCACGTGGCACAATTAAGTAAGAGAAATTTAACAACTGTAATTATTTACAATATTTACATCGTATAAAGGCACATTTAATAACAACGTATCCAATAATGTGGCAGCCAACTCTAGAAACATTTCTGCTCTCTATCTCCTTTTAAACTCCACAGCTGCCCTCCACACATCAGCGCTCTGTCCCAGCCTGATCTCCTCTGGTAAAGACTCGAGCTCCGGCAGGGGTGGAAGGTCTTTCAGCTCCAGATGGATCTCTAAGGTGGACCTGATGCTGCACACAGCAGGGAGGGAGGACATGAAGAAAACAACTGTTAGCACTGCATCCATTGTTGTCATCCTTAAGCATTCCCATTCACTTCCCACCCAGCTGCTGCTGCAATAGAAATGACCTGTGGCTGAGGGGACACAACTTAAGCTGCTTTCCTGTGACAGATGGCTGCCTGGAGGGGTCACGCTGTTGTCCCTGGAAGTCAAAAGGCTCCAAATCCCGGGGGGGGGAGACCGCCACACTTTACTCTCATTAAAGCTGTCTACAATCAATGGATTCCTTTAGACTGGGGTGGTAATCTTACGCTAACAAAAGGCACACTTTTGAAAAAAGAAAGTCCAAAAATAGCTGTTGGGTAATCTCAGCTGTAAAAACATCAATAATGCTATTGTTTTTGTGTTGTTTTACCATTTGGTGTGTTACCTCATACAACAACTAATCTCACAAATGGTGCATTTGTGATGTGTACGCTCTTACTCCCAGTGTGGCTGGTAAGCCTGGTCAGGCACAGCGCTGCTCGTCTTCAGCAGAAGAATTTCATGCAGCTCCAAAGTGAAGGTGTCGACGTCTGTGACAGCGAGGAAGGCCTTCAGGTCTTTCTTCTGCTCTTCCGAAAGCTTCTCCTGGAACTCAGACGGCAGTTTCTGAAACGGATCCTGCAACATGATCATGAATTAGATGTAGCCTTCTGCTTGATTTCAGGTATCAAGAGAGATTTTAAAGAGAAAATAATTCTCTGTTTTTATTGGGGTGAGATTCTGGGCGCCTGCCGTGTCAGACGGCACACTTTCCACAGATTACAGCCGCGAAAAATTCACTCTCCATGGTGTGGTTTGGGGTCAGTCCCTGGCAGCCAGCAGGTCACGAGTAACAGTACTGACTCGAAAACAAATTGTGTGGTCACCATGGGTGGAGTTTTGTGGCTCTTTAATGAGCACTGGTGAAGCCACACACTGCATAACGAGCACACCGAGAACATTCCTTGAATTTTAAGATTTTCTTCACACTTACTTGCTTCCTGTTGAGCATCAGCTCTGATTTCCAGCAAGTCAGAAGCTGCCAGGTGAATATGCTGTGCTCCAGTTTGCTTTGGCCAAGACCCTGAATAGAAACAGAAGTTTGAAATGTTGTTTTCACCTCTCAGTCACAGCTCAAGTATACTTCAGATTTACAGAACAGATTTATGTCAAAATTCAAACAATAATTGGAGTTTTCAAAGACAGAAACATAAAAACTTTCTTTGCATAGCGGACAAAGCTGCAGATCTGCAACATTATACCTTGGCTACGGTGCTTGAAATCTGCGGGCCCATCTGCAGTGAATCAGTGAGGTAGGACAAAAGCTGACCCTGGGGCTCGCCGCCTGTTTTCCCGAGGAATCGGAGGCCGATCTCCACCACAAACACAGCATCGCAAACATCCGTGTAAGAGCGCAGCACCGTTTTTATGGCACTGCTCACCGAACCCTTCAGCGGCTCCTGCAAGAAAGACGCTGTCAGTGGGCCCGAGGAGCAAAACGTCAGGGGAGGAATTTAACTTGAACAAAGTGGCCTCACAGGAACTAGTGAGAACATTCCTCAGCTGGCATTTGTCAGTTCCAAATAACAACAGCAGTGCGTAAAATGGTTTTACCTGAGGAATCTTTTTTTTGACTTCGGTTAGAACCACGGAGAAATCCTGCAGGTGTCGGTTCAGGTACCTCGAGGTGTCCTGATTTAGACCAAAGAGGACAAAAGGTCAGTAGAGAGTTCGGCTTTACCTGACATCCACGTGCATTTTAGATTATCACCGCTTTGATAAGTGGTTTTCCAGCCAGGAAGCGGCGTGCCAGTTGGGTCTGGATGATTGGCAGGTCATAGCTGCTGTCAGTCTCGCCCCCTTTCTTCAAGGTGTACTGGCAATGGGCTAAAACCAGGGGCAGCAGCTCTCTCTCTGGGTGGCACAGTGTCAGCTGGGTTTCTGATATCCTCTCCAAAGGAACGCTGTACTCACTGAGGAAAAACAGGAGAAGATTTTAACAGTTAAAGAGGCCAGAGGGGCTCTAACAGGATGTTACATCAGTTACTGGTGACAAAATGTAGTTTTTTATCATTCTGAAGCATGAAGTACACAGCAACACATGCATCACTTTGCAAGTTATTTTCCTGCTAATGTCCAAAATCTAGCAGCAATTTACAAGAATTTTGTTCGTTTATTTTTATTGATTAAATAAAGTTATCTGGAATCTTGTTAGATTTCTAATTCATCTCAGTGCGATCCCTACAAAAGATTATTTGCCAATTATGCTTCACCTGTAATTTAACAGTTATTTAATTAAGGAAGCTGAGAAGAAAACGGCACTTTGATTTAGTCCTGTGGCCCACGAGCCTCTGCGGCCGATGTTGGACTGACCTGTCCTCGGCGCCGCTCATTCGCCTGGCCTCTCTCACCAGGCTGTTGTGAGTCTCCGACAGGAAGTCGACCAGAGTTTGGAGAACGGACCCCGGGCCGTGTCGGCTCGGAGTCAGAAACTCCCCAGAGCTGTCGGCTGTCACCTCCCTCTCACACAAGTTCACATCCACACCCAAGTCTGCTGCTGTACACAGAAGTCAGAAGAATGAAACAACACACAGCGGCTCAGCTGAATAAAAACATCTTTCTTTCTTTAAGTCGAATTTATTTTCGACACGTAGCTCTGACATCTTCCCAAAACAACTGAATCTTTCTGCCAAGAAGCACAGCGTTCCCTCATCATCTGTGCATTTTGTCGTTTCATTTGAAAGGAGTCACACATGTGCACATTAACCAGAATCATATGAAGACTTCACATTCTTCCCAATAAGCAGTGCCACCAGGACTCTCTGGAGCTGGATGTTCTTTGGCCCCACCAGCCTGCGTAAACGTCTCCTAATACTGGACTGTTTGTCCTTCACAGCTGTCAGAATGAGCCCAGGTGATGATTTTGGAAAACCGATTACGCAGACAGAAATCTCCTTCTCGTTCATGAGTCACTTTAGTAACTGATGCCCCGAAAATATTAAGTAACTCTTGCAATACATGTTAGGATGCCTGGGTCGTTGACCCAGGGTTTTGAGTTTATTGTATTATTTATCTTTTCTATTCTTTGGTTTCTTCGTTAGAGTCATGTCTTATGGTTTGTCTCTGTGTAATCCTTAGTTGCTATATCCCCGTGTCCAGTCAGTGTCTGTGTCTGCCCTGGTCCCACGTCTCTGTTCCCTCTGTTGCAGTGCGCGCGTGTTAGTCTGTGTCTTTAGTTCAGTCTGTGTCACGTTTCCTGTTTTATTTTGAAGGTCTTTGTCTGATGTTAATGTGTCTGGTTTCGCTTCCCCTTGTCTCGTTAGGCCTGATTTCCCCCAGCTGTGTTTCCCTCCTGTTACCCATTCCCTGATTGCTCCCTCTGTGTATTTAAGCCCTGTGTTTCTCGGGTCGTGTCCAAATTCATGGGCTGCATCCTCCTGAAGACCCGGCCTTCGCGGTCTACGTGGGCCGGGTCCTCAGGAGGTCGGGTAGGCCGGAAGTAAACGGCTATGGAATTGGACGGTCTAGCCTTCTCGATCTACTCCCGCCCTTAATTCAGAGTATTTCCGGTTGTCAGCGCCACGGCACGAAAATCGAAAATGGACCCGAAATCTTTCTCCGTTTTTTGTGTTCAGCTGGTGGGGTGACAGACGTCACCGAAAACGTCGAAGCACTTTTGCAAATATGTCATATCTTGACAAACCGAGCAGATATTTGAAGTTTACACACCCACATTCTCGCCTGAAAATATGTTTAAAGTTTATTTTGTGGCCCAGAAAGATTAATAAGAGTAATTTTAAAACTTAGTAGCGGCCGCCATTGCCGGAAACTGGAGTTTGGCTAGGCCGCGCTATGAATTCTGGAATCTGGTGGGCCAAGAAGGACACACCCGACCCATCCTTCAAATTCGGGGAAAAGGAGGACACATTTGTCGGCTGCATTCGGAGGAGTCTACGAATTTGGACAGCCTTCGGCGCGTCGCTGTGACGTAATCGGTCTACAAATGCGGCCTCAGGAGGATGCAGCCCATGAATTTGGACACGACCTCTGTGTCCGGTGTCGCGATCTACCGTTTATCTAGCTGTGTGTTCTGTCAGTCTTCCGGTGTAAGTTTATTTTGATATTTCCAGTTATGTTATATTTGAGTTTAACATTAAAGCTGTTTTGAGTTCAAGTTTTGCCTCCGAGTGTCTGCACCTTGGGTCCTATTCCTGTCTGCACACAGCCGTTCCATAACAATACGAACTCTAAACCCAAACCATGTTGACATCAAATAACACATCTGTACCTGAGGTTTTCATTTTCCAAAATAAAAGTCAAAATGTAATGTTTCCACCGTTTAACTAAATATTATGAAAGCAAACACTGAAGACTTCCCACTGTTTATATTAAACACTGTGCTGGAACTGAAAACTGCTCTGACACTCAATAAACACTCCAAGAATCCTTTCACTTCTTTTTAGTAATCATGTGACTGAGCTTTAAATATGTTTAAATATGTGCCAGTGTGTGATTATTTTTCTATTATACACATTAAGCACATCTGGACATAGTTACATCTTTATGTTTACTCTAAATGAGACTTTGCTTGATAAAGTGTTATTTTTTATATATAAAATTGGTGGATATGCATTCAGTTTATAATATAATATAAAAGAAACAACACTGATAATCATCAGATGGAGATTCGTTGCTTGGGTTTAAAGCAGACATGCAGATGCTTACAGTTGTTTGCCACCTCTGCTCTGAGGGAGTTCCACACTCTGATGAATCTGCCCACTCTCTCACTCAGCATCTTCTTCTGGTACCCTAGTGAGGATGACACAAGAATTCAGTTTGAGTCTGTGTTATGTTGCTGCTGGTGTTGATCAGTCACAGATGAAAGGCCGATGTACCTGCTGGTATCTGCTGTAACCTCTGCGCAATCGTCTGCGGTGTGGAGTGTGACGCCAGAGGAAACACCCTCAGCAGGTCAGACTGTAAAGCAGCCAGCTCGGGAAGGTGATGTAACTGCCGCACACAGTGAATCTGGGAAAAACACACAAAGCCAGCGTCAGCTTTTCTTCTGCAAGTTAATGTCTCCACCAACATCAGAGAATGTTATTATCCCCCGAGACAAGGAGGTTATGCAGTCGATTCTGTTTGTTAGACAGGTGATAAATAATAAATAAATGGATATGCACGAAGCTTCTCTGGATATGGGGCTTAGCCCAATAGGACGCATTTAGAGACATCCTCCTGATGTTCCCAACAAAACATTACAAAATCATCCGTATCCAGATATGCTTTTGGATTCAGAGACTTAATGGTGTGGGGGGATTTTCAGCCTTTGCAGAAGTATGCTCTTGTTGTTGCTGTCCTTAACGTTTTGGCATATGCTTTCTTTTCCCCCTTTGCCCCGCCTTAAGCTGCTTCACACAGTTCTTCCAATTAAAAAAGAGTTTTGGGGTTTTTTTTACTCCCCATTGTCGCTCAAAGACAACTGTTGGGTTTCTCTCTGTAATGCTGTCAGGTCTTTACCTGATCTTTGCACAGAGATCAGTGCTATGATTCAACACCCTAACAGCAAACATGGGAAATACTGTGTAAAGCCTGTTAATGCAATGGGCATTAATATTCAAGGCTTGCTTTCCTGTGTATGTTCTCAGTCATCCAGGCCATTGTGGTGTTAAGCATTTGATCTGAAGATAACTGGACTTTTTTCAGGTTTCACCTCTCATCTGAAAGTCCTCTCCACTGTTTGCATAGTGCAGCCTGAGTCTGAGTAAAGCCATAAATCGAAGAGACTGAAAGAGTACAAGGGCTTTACAGTTTAGAGTAACAGGAGGAAGAGGAGGCCTGACATTGTTTATTCAGTGTAGAACTAACCGCTGAATATGCAACGCCCTCAAAGCGCAGTCACATTGTTTTGACTCTTAGCTTGATGCTGACATGCTGACTCAATAATATAGCAAACCACTGTTCTGCTATCTTATTAAAAGCGGTCTTGTTCCTCCGGTGCTGTTTGCTGTGGTCTTGTGCCCTCTCCCTCTGTGTTTGTGCACATCTTGTCTCTGTTTGTGTGTCAGATCATCAGCTAAACTACTGTGACAGACAAGCGTTCAGGATCACCTCTGATATTTTCTTCTTAGTTGAATTTTTCTGATATTGAGCACGATTTCTCTGACACTCCTCAGCAGATTTCAGTGAAATTTAGGGGAGAGTTGTGCCATCCTCACTGTACCTGATCTGTTAAGGTAAAATCTGTGAAATGTGGTGCACATCGGCCTGATGATGGCTGATACCTTCTTAAGAAACAAGCTGAGGAGACGTAAAGCACTCTGTCCCTGTTTTTCTTCCACCAACTGAGAAAAACGCTCCACTGTGACGATCTCGGGTAGAGTCCAGAAGGACGAGCGGTGTGTCGGGCAGTTAGAGGAGGACGACAGCATTTTCCCAGGATCCCCAAAGAGGAGATTTAGCAAAGGGCTTCCAGCAAGTCCATCATCAGCTCCAATTCTGTTCTGAGCTTCAGCCAGATTTTTCTGCAAATCCTGAAAACAGGCAGAAGAAACAAAACTTTATCACTCTGAAGCACAAAATGTCTTTTCATGTCTTTGAAAAACATCGTGTTCCTTACCTGAAGCACTGGGCTGATGGCAGAATCACAAACAAGCTTCTCCCACTGCTCCCGCCTCTGTCTGGAGGACAGATCGGGTCTTGCATTGCGGGAACCTTTGTTGACGTTCAGCACAGTTAAAACACGTTTGTTCTACAGCGACATTACAAGCAGCATGTTAACAATCACGGTCGAGTCAGTATCACCTGCAGGGAATCGTGCCAGAATCAGATGAACTGTAATCGCTGTGTTGTCCATGTTCTGATCCAGAGTCTTCCCCAAAACCTTCATGTCCTTTTCAAGATGTTGCCACAGGAATTTAAAGACATCATTCGGTGTGGGGTGGATCAATGCACCGACTTCCTACAAACACCCCCGCCAAAAAACAGGAGTATTATCACATGATGCAAGCCTTTAAAACCACAGATATGCAAAGCCACGCTCAGGTAAATTCTCACTCTCTGATTTTTTATGGCACCCTGCAGCATGGCGAGGTGCGTGAGCAGCCGCAGGACGCAGGACTGAGCGTACGTCATCTGCCTTTCTGGGGCTT